>NC_092031.1:566174-596174 GCF_042242105.1 Pempheris klunzingeri
TCAGGCGTCAGGTAAGAAGTTTGGCTCCAGGACAGAAACACGACAAACAAAACACTGACGCCGTTAGCTTAGGGTGTTAGCATGCTAACATGCTAACACAAGATACAACTGTATTTAAACTGCTGCTGCCTCCATCAGTCAGTGTGTGTTGGTTCAGGTTAGTTTCTTTTAGGTCAGACATGGAAGATGAATTATTAACCGACTGAGATTAACATGAGGAACAGAGAGCCGAGACGGAGGGCAGATTTGTAGAAATGCATGCTGGGAATCGTAGGAGATCACTGACTAAAGGCAGGGCTAATGTCACAGATGACCGGATGACGGACAGAATACACGTGATCAGTTCCAGATCAATACACTGAACAATACAATACACTTTACGCTAACACTAAGACACGACAGTGGTGCATTCATTTCAATTCTGAGCACAGAGTGACGTGTAGCACTGATGTAGTAAAAAATATAAATATACACGGACTTAACTTGACATTAAATATAATATATAATATATATATATAAAGTTCTGAAGGTTTAAATAAAGTTTGCACAAATAGTTTGTAAAGACAGAAAGAGAGTAGTACAGTAGTACAGCAGTTGAGTTGATTATCAAACTAATCAATTGATCGGGTAACAGTTGATGGTCTTGTTTTGGCACAAATGGGCCACCGTAGATTCTCTGTTTTATTGTTGCAGTTATTTTGTTTATTGTGTGTGTGTGTGTGTGTGTGTGTGTGTGTGTGTGTGACGCCCCTCCATCAGCTCTATTGATTGGTGGATTTTGGCTGTTTGTGCAGCAGCGACTATCAGGTCACCTGAACCAGTCCACCCCTAACGCCCCCCCCGTCTGTCCAAATATAAGGATGACATTAAAACATGTTTCTTACTTCTTGCTAACATTAGTGGTGCTAGATTAAATGAAGTGGACAGTAACTCAGTACATTTACTTAAATACTGCACTTCACTGTTCACTGTATTCATTTTAGTTTTTCCTCCACACTGAAGAACTATAACGTTAAAACAAAACAATATAATAATATCCTACAACGACAGAATAACAATGAGAGAATTCAGCCGATCAGTTTTCACAAAGTGAGAATATACGTGTGTGTGTTCAGTCAGTCGGGTTCCCATGATTCCCTGCATGTGTTCACTGAGACGGACAGTTGGGCTGCAGCCTGTCCAGAGTCTCTGTCAATGATTAGCAGACAGACCTTCACCTTTCTGCTGCTGGTCAGAGCAGGAAAATAGGCCTGTCGTTCTGCAGCGCAGTGAGGACACACCAGCGCAGTGAGGACACACCAGCGCAGTGAGGACACACCAGCGCATTGAGGACACACCAGCGCAGTGAGGACACACCAGCGCAGTGAGGACACACCAGCGCATTAAGGACACACCAGCGCATTGAGGACACACCAGCGCATTGAGAGGACACACCAGCAGTGTGAGGACACACCAGCGCAGTGAGGACACACCAGCGCAGTGAGGACACATCCAGCAGTGTGAGGACACACCAGCGCAGTGAGGATACACCAGCGCTGTGAGGACACACCAGCGTAGTGAGGACACACCAGCCCAGTGAGGGCACACCAGCGCTGTGAGGGCACACCAGCGCAGTGAGGACACACCAGCGCACTGAGGACACACCAGCACAGTGAGGACACACCAGCGCACTGAGGACATATCCAGCACAGTGAGGACACACCAGCACAGTGAGGACACACCAGCACCAGCGCAGTGAGGACACACCAGCACTGTGAGGACACACCAGCACCAGCGCAGTGAGGACACACCAGCACCAGCGCTGTGAGGACACACCAGCACCAGCGCAGTGAGGACACACCAGCACTGTGAGGACACACCAGCACAGTGAGGACACACCAGCACTGTGAGGACACATCAGCGCAGTGTAAGACCTGGATGATCAGTGAAGCTCCTGAAGTCGTTCCTTCTCACCGTGCAAATGCATCAGTGAAGGCAGAAACCGTAAACAATATCCCAAATATACTCCGGCATCCCTGAGAGAGTGACAGTCTGCACATTATGGTTGGATATGTCTTGTTTTGAAATGGTGGAAATGTAAATCTCAGTCTGGGTGCATTCATGTAGCCTCTATGAATTTAAAAACCTCGTTAAAACTACTCGTCTGCATAATGAGGAACCACACAGGTCTCAGAAATGACACATGTTGTTTTCTGTTGTTTTCCAGTGAGCACCCCTAATTTCCCTGATTTACATATCGCTGTCAATCACATCCAATGGAATCCAATCAGAAAGCAAGCGGGGACGAACTGGCGGGGACGCAGAAGGAGGCGGCGCTGCGGGCGCTCATGCAGCGGACAGGATACCAACTGCAGCAGGTAGGAAACTGAAAGTGACGTCATCTGAGATGCCTGACGCCTCAAGGGTCACTCCCCCGTTTCTCCCCCATGATCCTCTCTGTCCACATCCTGGAGTCTGAGTGACTGGTAGGTAGTAAAAGTGTTGGAACTGGTCGAGTAGATCACCTCAGCCAGCAGACACCAAACGGGCTGCAATGGCTGCAACGTGATCCTTTGGGACAACTGCACCTGATCACAGTAGGTCCACTAAGTGTGTGACAGCATTATGGAAAGGATCCCTACAGAGAGAGACCTGGAAGATCCTTTCCATACTGCTGTCGCACACTTCCTGGCTTACATTGCTGGAGCGACCTTCCGTACCTACGAATCATTTACACAGTAAAATATATCAAAATTGGGCCCAGGTTTAAAAATACTAGTTCTCCTTTAACTAAAGATCCTCTTACTGGTTTTCCTACATGACCCCTGATTCTCTCTGGTTGATCGTGTGCTCTTCTTACTATATTCGTACTCTTATTTTTGTGGGTGTGTTTCAGGAGAATGGCCAGCGGCGGTATGGCGGCCCACCGCCCGGCTGGGACGGCCCGCCGCCAGAGAGAGGCAGCGAGATCTTTGTGGGGAAACTACCGAGAGATCTGTTTGAAGACGAACTGGTTCCACTCTGTGAGAAGGTGAGAGAGAAGGAGGGAGAGCGTTCTCCCACTACAGTAGAACATCTGTTAACATGTGCTTCTCACATCGTTCTGCATATCTCTGTCTCCAGTTCGGTAAGATCTACGAGGTGAGGATGATGATGGACTTTAACGGGAACAACCGAGGTTACGCCTTTGTCACCTTCAGCACCAAACAGGAGGCCAGAGCAGCTATGAAGCAGCTCAACAACTACGAGATCAGGTCAGGGTTTGGTGCTTTTTCACCAAGAACAAAGACAACAACACCACAATCGCTTGTCCCACTTCAACAGTGTCACACTGAAACAAACCAGGTTAAACTAAAACCACTCTGACTCAGAGATGATTCGGTGTCTCCAGGATTAAATCCCTCATCTCTGATCTCTGATCTGTTCCCACCAGGTCCTGAAAAAGATCCTGATAGAAGAGTTTAATGGCTCCAATGCTAATGCTAAATGCTAACACTACATACTCTCATAGCTTAGTGTAACAGCTTTGCTGTTTTAGCCCCAAACCAGATCTGTCTGATCCCATCGCTGTGCTCATGTATGTAGCTTCTTTCATTTCATTTTTCCACATTTTATCCTCTCCTCCCTCCTGCAGAAATGGTCGCCTCCTCGGAGTTTGTGCCAGCGTCGACAACTGCCGCCTGTTTGTGGGCGGGATTCCTAAAACCAAAAAGCGCGAAGAGATCCTGTCTGAGATGAGGAAAGTCACCGACGGGGTCGTGGACGTCATCGTGTACCCCAGCGCCGCCGACAAATCCAAGAACCGAGGCTTCGCCTTCGTCGAGTATGAGAGCCACCGAGCCGCCGCCATGGCCCGCCGCAAACTGCTGCCAGGTAGACGCCGAGTATTAAACTCCATCATCAACTCAAACAGAGAGCAGCGACTGTTTGGAAAAGTGTCCACTCCTCAAACACAGAACACAAACGATAACCCGCCACCAGCAACCGTAAACCAGCTTTATGGTTAGCTTTACAGTTAGCATTACAGTTGACAGCTATCGTTACAGTTATCATTGCTGCTGTTGTGGACGGCCCTCAGAGTCCGCTGTCATGCTAGCAGCCCCATGAGTCTGTACTAAGACTCAATGGCTGCTTAACGCTAACGTCAGCATGCTAACATGGTAACAATGTCAGAGGATCAACAAAGTTATTTCAATTCATCCTGCGTGGATGTCCATGGCTGACCATGCTGCCAGCGAGACTCTAAAGGGTTCAAGCGAGTCTCAAATATCATTGTGTCCTTGAACGCACCAACAGGAAGACTTTTCAAAACGTTGAGTCCACATCGCTTCGCATCAGAACACTTTCCTAAAATAACTTTCTGCAGCAACAGATTCTGTAAGTTGACCCACAGGTTTCTGCACACCTTCAGTTTCTCGTGGACAGGTGTCCACAAAGAGAGCTCCAGGTAGATATAGCCAACACCTGCTCAGGTGAGGCCAATCAGGAACCACAACCTGTCGGCTAATTAACCCACAGTCTGCATGTACTGAACCAATCAGAAGGTCCGACAGGACACAACAATGATGGAGCACAAGTAGCATCAATCTATCTCCAAACATTGGTGTCGATAGTTTAAAGTCTTCTTTCACTGTACCTTTGCTGTGTCTTCACAGTGTCAGTCCGTTCTGCCACTAGTTTCATATGATGAACTAGTGGCATCATATGAAACTAACGGACTGACACTGTGAAGACACAGCAAAGGTACAGTCCTGCTGTAAAACAGGAAATAGGAAGAGACACATGGAACAAACTGGGCTTTAGTACCTGGCAAGAGAAGGAAATGTGTCATTGATGGATAAACTCTAAATCTACAACAATAAAAAAGGTCTGTGAGTTCACTTTAAGTATCCACACACTTTAAAACCTCAAAGTGTTAATCACCTCATAAAACTAAACACAACACAATAAAAGAGTCAAAGTCTTCCTTTTGCCCCACTGTAAGATTGTGTTATCACCAGCCAATCACGGCCCGTGTCACCGTCCAATGGGAGAAGAGCTCTGATCTGATCACTGCTGCCTTCAGTCTGAAGCTCAGAAAACACGTCAGGGACCATTGAGTGGTGACAGACTGATAAAGCTTCTCTGCTGAGAGTCTGAATGATAAGATAAACAGTTTTACTGCATCCATACAGAGGAGATGATTTACGGAACAGACAATGTTTGTGTAACATAAAGACAGACGGGATGAACTGTGGTCCTGGAGGTAGAACGTCTTCTGATGGAGAATCTGTTCCAACAGACTGTCTTCAACTTTGTCATAAATGAGGATTGATTTTCCCCTCTGATTGGTCAGGGTCAGTCAGGACCCTCCTCTGATTGGTCAGGGTCAGTCAGGACCCTCCTCTGATTGGTCAGGTTTAGTCAGGACCCTCCTCTGATTGGTCAGGGTCAGTCAGGACCCTCCTCTGATTGGTCAGGGTCAGTCAGGACCCTCCTCTGATTGGTCAGGTTCAGTCAGGACCCTCCTCTGATTGGTCAGGTTCAGTCAGGACCCTCCTCTGATTGGTCAGGTTCAGACAGGACCCTCCTCTGATTGGTCAGGTTCAGTCAGGACCCTCCTCTGATTGGTCAGGTTCAGTCAGGACCCTCCTCTGATTGGTCAGGTTCAGACAGGACCCTCCTCTGATTGGTCAGGTTCAGACAGGACCCTCCTCTGATTGGTCAGGTTCAGTCAGGACCCTCCTCTGATTGGTCAGGTTCAGTCAGGACCCTCCTCTGATTGGTCAGGTTCAGACAGGACCCTCCTCTGATTGGACAGACTGATACTAACCAATCAGAGGACACTGACACTATGACACGTATCGTGCTGCCTTAATTGGTTCGTTTCTTTGTCTTAGTCTTTGGATTTGGTGTTTTAATTGGTTAGTTTGGATCCAACACAGTATTTGTGTAACACACAAACACACTGACTGATGGAGGCAGCAGCAGAGCAGCAGCTCCTGTGTGCTGTTCTCTAAAATCCCTGTTTTAGTGAATGTAGGTGTGTGTGCTGTTTGTGGTTAAACCAAAAGGATCTTCCAGGTCTCTCTCTGTAGGGATCCTTTCCATGATGCTGTCACACACTTAGAATAACACTCTGAGCCTGTCAGTGGATCAAACAAGCTCTTTTAGTGGACATATTTCTACCAATTCCTTTTGTACTTAATAACAATATCATAATGAACCCAACCTGCCGCCTCTCTCAGGTCGTATCCAGCTGTGGGGTCACGCCATCGCTGTGGACTGGGCAGAGCCTGAGGTGGAGGTGGATGAAGATACCATGGCAACTGTCAAGATACTGTACGTCAGGAACCTGATGCTGCAGACCACCGAGGAGACCATCGAGAAGGAGTTCAACAGCCTCAGACCAGGTCCTACAGCACAACACCAGCCAGCAGCGAACCGTCAGAGCTGCACGTGTCCGACTGGACCTCACGAAGGCCTCGCTGTGTTACAGGTGCAGTGGAGCGGGTGAAGAAGATCAGAGACTACGCCTTCGTCCACTTCACTCAGAGAGAAGATGCCGTCAACGCCATGAACGCCCTCAACGGAAAGGTCAGCAGCCACGACGCGATCATCCGTCACCTCCACCAGGGAGCTCATGTTTTTGTTTGTCTGTTGGTCGGCAGGGTTACAGAACACACGATGGAAGGATGGATCAGAACTACGTGTTAGAGTTTTAACCAGACGGCTGCTGTGTGGCTGTTTACAGCGCTCCAAACTGTCTCTGTGGAGGGTTTATCTCCTCATAGTTTCCCTCCTCCTCCCTCCAGGTGGTGGACGGCTCTCCTATCGAGGTGACTCTGGCCAAGCCGGTGGACAAGGACAGCTACGTCCGCTACACCAGAGGGACCGGAGGACGGGGAGCGTCTCTGCTGCAGACCGACTACACCGCCTACACTCTGGGGCAGGTAGGACCCCCCCTTTAGGGTTCCTCAGCCTCCCTTTTGGGACACATCAGGTCTCTGAGGAACGTTTCAGATTATCAGGGTTCTTTAGGAACCCTTTTTCCTTTTTCTTCCTCAAGGTGCTGACAGAATAATGTCAAGTAAATTCTTTCCTTTCATGCAGCTTTAAATCATTCACTAATTCATGGAGATGTGCACGAGGCCTTCTGTGTTCTTTTATCACATAAACAAAACTTTATTGGAACATTTAGTGAGAAGACGCAGCAGTGGTTGAACTGATGCTCAGACAGACGTACAGGTGACGTCACGGTGGTGCACCACCACCTGGTCTGCAGGTCAGAGTGTTACAGTGAACAGAGGACAGGAACTCAGTTCAGTTCAACTGTTTTATTGTCATAAGTTCAGATAGAAACAGGTTCTTGCTTTGTCCTTTAACCTTCAACACTGAAAAACTATGTACAAATTCAAGTTCAGGTGATTTATACAAACCAAGTGATGATGCTGCAGCGTAAATTAGCATTCTGACTATTGTTATTGTTCCTGAGAGACACTAGCAGATAAAGTTCATCCACAGGAAGTCAGACAAACTGACATCAGACCAGTTGAGCGTTTTGGGTTTGTTCCACTTCCTGTTTTGTCTTGTCGGTTCATCCTCTGGGAAACATCAATGACTGGATTAACTGCCAATCCATCCACCATCTTCCTCTCCTCCTCCTCTTCCTCCTCCAGGTGTACGACCCCTCAGCGGCGTACCTCGGCCCGCCCGTGTTTTACGCCCCCCAGGCCTACGCAGCCATACCAGGTCAGTTCCGCTTCCCGGCGGCCAAAACTCACGTTGGAGGTCGAGGTCTGATGAGGACGCCGTCTGTCAGAGGTGAGGACGCACTTTTCCTTTCCTCCTGATCTTTAAGCAGGTTAAAGCAGCGACGCAGGGGGGCTCACAGTCACACATCTTTCGTCTTTTAGGCCTCAGATTCTAAACTCCATGACTTTGTAGGTTTTGAAAACAAAAATCTTGTGTGTGTGTGAGCTCCCCTGCAGCTGATGTCCTACATCACTGAGTCTAAAATGTGAGAGCAAACTGCTTCTGTGGGAGTTTTCGTGTTGGTGAATTGGCCGTTTGCTGACCCCTCCCCCAGACGGCACCTGTCCACTCACAGCTTAACAACCGTCTCCAGTGTGACTGTTGGGGGGGGGCACATCTTTCTTTAGTCTTTCCTAAACCAAAACACAAGAACAAGAGGTAGAAGCCTTTTTGTTTTTACAGGTTAAAAAAAGGAACGTTAGCGGCTCCGTCCTCATGTCTATTGGACATGGGGGGGGGGTGAATGCTCCAGTAACCCCAGGCGACGCTACTGAAGATGTGTTAGCATATCTTAGCTGGCGTAGTTTAAAGATCGCAGTCGCTGGGCGGGTCACACACGGGACACCGCCGTTCCTTCCCCCGCGTGAAACCCATTCACTTCACTTACGTACGTGTTTTGACCTAAATCACCATGGTGCCCAAACAGAACCGTGTTACCATGACGACGGAGGCCTCCTGACGGTGTCCTGACGGCGTCCTGAATGTTTCTCTGCCAGCTTTATGTTAAAAACGTTACATATTGAAACACAGTTTGAAGCGAAGGCCATCTTTAGCTGCAGGTGAGGAGGTGTTGTCACCAGTTTGTCCTCGACCTCCAAATCCATTTCTCTTGCAAAGACCATCAGGTTCTTGGAGCTAACGTTAGCTTAATTAGCTAGTTAGCTACATTTGCAGCGGCTAGAAATGAGAAGCCTCTTTGGTCTGTCTTACTAACTACCATGAATCTTGTCCGTCATCGCTGTAACCAGTCTAACGGGGGAGGGGGGGGGGCTTTAGCAGCGGGCAGTTCACCACTAGAATGATTTTCATGACCTGCTTACAGTGATTTAATCAAGATCAAACGATGCTCTTTCAAATGATTTGTATGTCTGAATATTGTTGTTAAGCAGGAATCAAACATGATTCACTGAATCAAACTGCTGGATGACTCCAGGACATTTACACCTGGACCCAATTTGAATGTGTTTTGGGTTTGAAATGACTGGTAGGTAGTAAAAGTGTTGGAACTGGTCCCTAAAAAGGAAATGTTTTGGATCCAAACTAAAAGGGATCCTTTCCATGATGCTGTCACACACTTAGAATAACACTCTGAGCTTGTCAGTGGATCAAACAAGCTCTTTTAGTGGACCTACTGTGATCAGGTGCAGTTGTCCCAAAGGATCACGTTGCAGCCATTGCAGCCCGTTTGGTGGCTGCTGGCTGAGGTGATCTACTGGACCAGTTCCAACACTTTTACTACCTACCAGTCACTCACACACCAGGATGTGGACACAGAGGATCATGGGTAGAAACACCCTTTAAATCTTGTAAGAATGGTTTAAAGATGGAGCCAGAGGAATAACCCTGGACAGATCTGCATCAGGACATATGTACTGTTGCCATGACTACCGCTGTAGCGCTAGCACTGGGGGATGTAAGGTGGAGTTCCGTTACCATGGCTACCACTGTACCTGTTCACTCTGGCTGAATAATTGTCTGACTGTGATTCTTCTTCCCGGGTGATTTCCGGTGATTTGATTGATTTCACTGCCTTTTCGGTCTCCTGTAGAAATTTACATGACTGTACCTGTAGGGGCTGCCGGGGTGCGGGGGCTGGGTGGGCGGGGCTACCTGGCCTACGCTGCCGGGGGCGGAGGCGTGGGTCGAGGCAGCGGTGCCTCCTTTGGCCTGAAGGCGGACAAGCAGGCAGAGGAGAAGCTGTACGACTTGCTGCCGGGCATGGAGCTCACCCCCATGAATCCTGCCGCCATGAGCCTGAAGGCCGCCACCATCAAACCTGCACCACAGGTAACAGAACACACCTGAGAGCCAGGCGGGCCAACACCGCTGACAGCTGGGCTGTAGTGTTGCTAACAATGTCTGAAATGTGAGAGACAGCGTGGCCTCGAAGGGCGTTATCCTGCATCCAAAACTTTTCACAAGGCTAGCCACAAAGCTAATGTTATTTTAGCCATAAAGCTAATGCTATGCTAGCCAACCTATATTATGCTAGCAGACCAACCAACTGTCTGTCTGTCTGTCTGTCTGTCTGTCTGTCTGCTCCCCCCCAGGTACTGGAGGAGGTGTGTCAGAAGAATAACTGGGGTCAGCCTGTCTATCAGCTGCACTCAGCCATCGGTCCGGACCAGCGGCAACTCTTCCTCTACAAGATCACCATCCCAGCTTTGGCCACACAGAACCCCAACGTGTAAGAGTCCTGCAATACTAGTACAAGTAGAACTGTCAATACTAGTACTACTGCCAACACTAGTACTAGTAGAACTGTCAACACTAGTACTAGTAGAACTGTCAATACTAGTACTAGTAGAACTGTCAATACTAGTACTACTGCCAATACTAGTACTAGTAGAACTGTCAATACTAGTACTAGTAGAACTGCCGATACTGCGACTGGTACTGCTACCAATACTAATACTGATACTACTACAACTATGACTGATACTGAACCGAGTAGTACTAGTATTAGTGTTAGTATTAGTACTACGTATAAAACCCAGCAGGTGTCAGAGACTTGGTTGGTTCTCAGAGCTGCAGTGCATCCTGTGCTACCTGTAGTGTTCTAAAAAGGCCGTGAGGCGTCCGTGTGAGCAGCAGGTGGTGATGACCCTCCACACGTGTCATCAGAAACAAAATGGCGTCCTTTTATCCAGCTCCATTAGATGTGTCTCTCTCTGTGCAGACATCCCTTCACGCCGGCTAAGCTGTGCGCCGCGGTAGAAGAAGCTAAAGTCCACGCCGCCGAGCACACCCTGCAGACGCTCGGTCTGCAGACAGACGGCGCCGCCGACGCCAGCTGTGCCGCCACCGTGGCCTCGGTGGCCTTCCCAGGTATGTGAAGGTCCGTACCCACAACCCACTAACTCCTCACTCCACAAAGCCACTAACAGAATGTCAGCTAACGCTCAGCAGGACCACAGCATGGCGCCAGATCAGTTCGATAGATTAGCTCCACCCATTAGAAGGTTTAAAGCTCCATGTTGGTGTTTCTAAAGCCTTAACAGTCATTTCCTTCTTTCATCACTGCGTTTAGAGGAGTCCTTCCTGTTCATGTCCTGGTGTCTAAATGACTGGCAGCTGTTACATCGCTCTCTACAAACACACAAGACTCCATTCACAAAAACAGCTATTTTAGTTTAACATCTGTAAGTTTGTGTGTGTCGTTGTGTGACCACCAGACTCCACTGACAAACACAGGACTTTGTGTGACTTTGTTGTTTGTTTTAAAGGGTTAGTTCTTGACCTTTTAACACCCTAAAGACACACAATAACACTAATAAACTGACTGATGGAGGCAGCAGCAGAGCAGCAGCTCCTGTGTCCTGTTCTCTAAAATCCCTGTTTTAGTGAATGTAGTCTGGTGTGTGTGCTGTTTGTGGTTAAACCAAAAGGATCTTCCAGGTCTCTCTCTGTAGGGATCCTTTCCATGATGCTGTCACACACTTAGAATAACACTCTGAGCCTGTCAGTCTCAACCTGGTCTACTGGACCAGTTCCAAAACTTTTTACCCTCATTTAAACTCAAAATATGTAAACATGGGCCCAGGTTCAAGAATGCCACAATGATCCCTTAGAGTCTGTGATAAAAGGTTGTGAGTGTTTGCCTCTCTCACCAGGTTACACTCTGGCGAGTCCGGCTCCGTCTGCGGTGGCCTCCCAGCTGAAGCAGGCGGTGTCTCTGGGTCAGGACCTGACCGCCTACACCACCTATGAGGGCTACCCGGCCTTCGCTGTGGCGACGCGCCACACTGACGGATACGGCGTTTTCTAGAGCGGCGGTTTAAACGAGGAAAAGCACTGGTAGCTGAGGACTCGTTCACACTGAGCTGCTGCTGTTCGAGCTTTAAAACCTTTGTCGTTTCCGATTGGCTGGAAGATAGCGGTGATGGGAACGAACGGGCTCGTCAGAAACAGAAGCAGAATAGTGTGAATGCACCTTTACGCTGCAGGAGACAAAACCACTGCGGACGCTTCAGACTTGTCAGTCGCCCCGAAACAAATTCTTCACCTGTCGCATCTTTTCCTTCCCTCACATTATCTCTGTGCTCTGTGATCGTGTTGTGATTGATTACGTAGCTGTAGCCTCTGATCGGCTGTGAGTTTGAATTAACCTTTTGATCGGTTCATGTTTTCTGTTGAGCTTTTTTCATGTTGTGTGTTTACAGGAGTGAATCGTTTCATCTGTTAATGTTCTCTGAGATAACTGGGACTTGTAGTTCTTTTGAGAGTCTTACAGTTTCAGCCTCGAAACACATCAGATGATACGACAGAAAAATCTGAAGACACAAGATTTTAAAATGGGAAACCCTGTTTGTTGTTTTAGATCCACGAACTGTGAATATATTTTAGGTTGAGAACGTCTAGATAGATTCCTAGATAAGTTAGAGAGCAGCTCTCTGACGTGCTTCAGCTTCAGCGGACGACCCGTAGCTCAGGTGGAGCGGAGACATCAGCTGGAGCAGGTTTTCACTGCTGCTTTTTCACTTTTGCTTCATAGTTTTTCAGTATTTTTTGTTCCCACTGTCTGGTGTTTGTGCCAACTTCAGTCCTAAAACCCGCCTCGTCTCTGGAGCTTTCAACCATGTCAGCAAGCAAGAAAATCAATATTTAAGAATTATGTTTTAAAATTGATCTCTTTCTATAATACCTGCCTACAGTGCAGCTACAGTTAGGAAGAGGCGGAGACCAATCAGAACAGAGCTTCAGAGGCTCACCTGTCGAGTCCAGACCGATCGATCCTCATGTCCGTTACCATGGTCACCGTACAGGATACAAGCTGGTCCAAATAATCACGATGACACATGAACGTGTGATGTCATCAGGAAGTGTGTGTGTGTGTGTGTGTGTGTGTGTGTGTGTGTGTGTACTGCTGCCTGTCTCGTGTTCAGAAAAAAGAAAAGAGTGTGGTCTGTTCAGGAAGCGAACAGCACGGATCATCATCATTTCAGGTGAAACTTCAGTGTCCAGCGATGATCCATGAGGCCCAGCATGACGTGGCCTCAGTGGAGAAGACGGCGGTCGATTTGACCGAAGGGGAAAACTAATCTCAGCTTTAAAAATCTAAAAGAAAATGAGTTTCTTCACTGGAACCATCTTGTGTTTACGGCGGCGTCTTTTTAGCGATAAGAACGAGCGCAGAGCTAAAAGCAGCAGCACATCATTCAGTCCCACTTTATTTGTTTCTTCTAGTTGTTTCTTTAGGTTTTACAATTGACGACACGCTGACATCTGAGCTGTGAACATGCCAAAGCAGAGACAGTATTAAAGTGTGTGAAGCACTTAGAACTTATTTTTATACCAGGAAAACTAATAAATATCCAGACACTATTTGTATCGGGAGTTTTTATCCTTCTGTAATTGACCTGGAAACAGAAACTTGAGACTGAATCAGTACTAATCTGTGACAAGCAGAGAGAATTGTGGGTATTCTGCAGGGGTTTCATATCATTAAAGGAAACTGCTTCAATAAATGTTGATGTTTCATGATCCGTAATCTTCCCCAAATAAAGACAAGATCTGAAGAAGCAGTGGCTCCACTGTGTCTCACTTATTTTACAATTACTGCATTTTACATAATTTCAACTGTGTGAAACACAGGTAGCCCACAGGCAGCCCACTGGTAGCCCACTGGTAGCCCACAGGTAGCCCACTGGCAGCCCACAGGCAGCCCACTGGCAGCCCACAGGCAGCCCACTGGTAGCCCACTGGTAGCCCACAGGTAGCCCACTGGCAGCCCACTGGCAGCCCACAGGCAGCCCACAGGCAGCCCACGGGTAGCCCATGGGTAGCCCACTGGTAGCCCACTGGCAGCCCACAGGCAGCCCACTGGTAGCCCACTGGTAGCCCACAGGCAGCCCACTGGCAGCCCACTGGTAGCCCACAGGCAGCCCACTGGCAGCCCACAGGTAGCCCACAGGTCGCCCACTGGTAGCCCACTGGCAGCCCACTGGTAGCCCACAGGCAGCCCACAGGCAGCCCACAGGTAGCCCACTGGTAGCCAGGTAACCAGGGACACAGTTGAGAGCAATTTTCAAACTATGGTTGTGATTCTTCTTTATTGATCAGTGACAACACACAGTAATTACTGATGGAACAAAAGTTCACTGAAGTAAAAGTACTACGAGAACAATCTAAAAATGCTCAGTTATAAGTAAAAGTACTGCATCCAAAGTTCTACTAGAATTCTAGACATGTTGTTTAGCATCAAAATGAACTAAAATCCTCTAAATGGGATAACAACCCTCCACCTGTTGAATCATGGGACACAATCTAATGTGGACATGACATCACAACACTACAAACACCTGGTTGGATCATCACACTGATCTGAGCGCTCTAAAAATGTTACATCCAGTGATCAGTCGATTCATTGATTACTGCGAAAACTAATCGGCTCCTACTGACATAACTGATAACTGACTAATTGAAGTCATTTTCCAAGCAGAAATTCCAAACATTTGATTGTTCAAAGTTGTAAGAAATGTGCTGGTTGTCTTGGTTTTCTGTTTTGTATTTTGATAAATTGAATATTTTTGTGTTTTGGATGATTTGTTGGACAAACCAAGACATTTCATGAGGTCACTTTAGAGGGCTAAAGGGCTCTGCTGGGCTCCAGATATCGTGATTAACATTTTTCTGAATCAGAATAACCATCAGATGCATCAGCCCGGTCTCCCACTGAGCTGACGGACAGTTGAGTGGATGGCGATGAGCTCTCTGAGGGTCCTACTCTGCTGCCTGGGCTCCTTCCTCTTCAGCCAGCCCTCCTTCAGCTCCGCAGACACCAGCTTTATGATAATCCAGCTCCATGTTCTCCTGTGGGCCTGGATTCTGCCCCCTGGTGGTCTGGAGACACATGGAAGCAAAGATGGCTGAGTGCTTTGGTTTCAGCCAGTCCTCTAACCTACAGAGATGTGTGCAGTACCTTATGGACGAAGCAGACGGCAGTGATGAACGTCAGCAGAGCCAGTGGCAGGAGGATCAGCCTGATGCTTGAAACTGCTGGATCTGATGAAACACATTCAGTCTTCACATTAGATCACATGAGAGCAACGGCTCCCGTTAAGCAGAAACTTTGGTGACATTAAACCCCCTAAAATCACTGAGGTCCCTTTAACATGAAGCCCTTTGATTCAGGTCTTAGAGAATAAGGTCCTCTGATCCTCCCTGTGCACTGATGGCGACAAGAACAACAAATATGTCCAAAGCTGGATTAAAAGAAGGAATTAAAGCCCTCTGATTCTCTCTCTAATGCCCATGTCTGGCTGGAATGACACAAATTAATGAGTGCTAACAATAAGCACTTTTACACAGGTTCTCAACAAGTTACTTCAAAGTGCAGAAAGCAAAGGCTGAGTGAGTGGGAGTGTTTCTGTTGCCTGAGCCTGGTTATCTCTATCTATACCCGAAGGTAGGACGCCAAAAGGAGCAGGTTTGATAACAACAATTCAATCCCAGTATATCGAAGAGTCACAAAATCAGGAAGCTGATGTCCTTGACAGGAAAACCAGAAGATAAGAGATACTGGTGGGGCCTTGATCATAGAGGAACATCTTCTTATCTTAACTGGGGTGTCAAAAATGGTATTGCTGGTATGGTAAGCGAGGTTCCTGAGAGTCTCAAGGCACACTGGAGTCTCTGGCACCAGACCCTTAAATCCATGCTGCAGAAGTACTGCTTGGGATCTGGTAAGGGGTGGGGTGATGGGGTGCCACTGATGGTGTCTACCATACCTGAAAGTAGCAAGAATGTCTTGGCTTCAGCCCTGCTGAGCTGGTCTTGGGTAATTCTGTTCGAGGTCCTTTAAAGCTGTTAAAAAAAGTTCATGTCATCTGACCAGTCTGGCAAAACTAATGTCTTGGACCAGGTTTTGCAGCACCCTGAGCACCTGGGTAAAACAGTCCTGCTACCAATCCCCGGCTCAGCTCTCTCTGCTAAGATCTCTGGATTTTATGTGATTAACAGAAAAGTTAACGACACTGACTATGTGGTAAAGACACCAGATTGCAACATGCTCAAACCCTATCATCCTAGGGATCGTCTCTCCCATTAGTCTGCAGGTCAGCCTGCTGTGCCTGCTGCCCTGGCAGCATTTTCTTTGGCCACCTCTCCAGCCCTGGAGGATGGGATGAATGACGATGGCATTGAATTGCACGACGCGGACTACTCTGTTGGAATTGCTCACGTCCGTCACATCTATCTTGTGAACGGTGACACTGAAGCCCCGATTCAGGCCTGTCCAAATCTTTTTGGTGATGTTCCATCTCACTCCGTCAATGTTCAATTTTCTTTTAGGGCAGCTGAGTCAGTATTGTGGCTTTTGTTTGTACTTCGAGTTGCTTGTTTGTCATTCTGTCCTGGGCTCCCTGACGTCCAAAATAAGCTTCTGAAACCGGCAATAAATGCTGAATGCAGTGACTCCTCATGTTTCATGATTCTATATTACTCCCCTCATGCCTAAGACACCTTGGGGTCGTAGGAGTCACAGTTTGAAGTATTGAGCCCCCAAAGACGAGCCCACTTCTCTATGCTGCAAGATGCCATTGTTCTAGATAATTTTATAGTCAAATCGAAACCACAGACTGTCACCATAAAGAGGAAGCAAGACACTGGAAAGATTCCTGTCATAGGTGATGTCACTCATGGACTTACCTGAGCAGGTGATCTCAGTCCTGGAGGAATAGTGTCTGAATGATGCACACTCTCTCAGAGCAGATCCAGACTGAAAACAACCAGAACTGATCCACCATGACAATTTGTGTGAGGACTCTATTCTAATTTCTATGGAAGCAGCAGAGCCACAGTCCAGCTGTCTGCAGACTGCAGCTGCTTCCTTCAGGGTCCAGTCAGAGTCAGATACTGGTCTCCACTCTCCCAGTTTCAGCTCCAGTGTTCCTGCACAGCGACTGGATCCTCCCGCCAACCTGACATGATCAGGCTCTGAGCAGAAACAAGAGAGTCGTCAGCAAAAGAACAAAGTGAGTTTCATGAGAACAGAAGTGCAGCTCCTCTTCTACCTGAGCAGGTGAGGCCAACAGCTTTGCCAGGTGAGCAGGTGTCTCTAGCTGAGCCTGAGCTTCTACAGTCCAGGAGAGCAGACTCATGGCCTCCACACTGGAACTCTTTGGGCCACATTGGAGCCTCCTCGTCTCCAGAGAGCCCCCCCTTTAGGACTAAAGGAGCCCCACAGCCGAGCTCCCTGCAGACCACCTCTGCATCCTGCTGGTCAAAGTCAGCTTCACACACTGAGGACCAGGACTGGTCAGACTGGTCAGACTGGTCAGACCGGTCAGACTGGTCAGACTGGTCAGACCGGTCAGACTTCACCTCCAGTCTGCCTGAACACAAACTCTTCCCGTTCACCAGCCTGACAGAGTCTGGAGAGAGAGAGGATTGTAAAACTGATCTGATCTGTGACTGTATACACTATGAAAGAGACATGATACATCTCATAGCAAACAGTACAGATTCAGACATTTGAGACACTAATTCAGGATTTTGAATCATTTTTTGCTTTAGCTGAGCGTCTTGGCCTGCTGCTAAATATCAGGTGGATTGCTGATTTCAGATTTCATCCATCTCATTTCATTAGCCAGCATATTCGCCTTAGTGTTAAAGGTGCCTGGCAGGAGGAACTGCCAAATGGCACCAAGGCCTTGGCCCACAGATGGAAGTATCTCACAGACTCTTACAGACAGGTTCCTGCACCAGGCTCTGTATCTAATGTGGCTTTGGTTGGGATTTTATTATCATCGCTCCCTTCTGTGCAACACTGTAGACTTTCTACATGCTGACACCATGTAAGGTGAGACAATTGTTGTCTGCTGACATTTCTATTAAGGAAGTCAGATAAATAAACAGTTTTGACACTCGTGCAGTCCGTCAGGTCTTATGATCAACTGTACTGATGTGGATCAGGGCAGGACTTTCACAGCGGCCTTGATGGCTATGGTTGTTGTTGCACCCCCCCCCCAACTGTGATGCCTTGAAAATCAGCACATTCCTTACAGCAACCACGGCATTTGTGCCTGTGCTACTGTCAAAATCTACAGGTAGCTTTGGAAGCAAGAGTGGTCATAAGGTAGCAGTCCCTGCAGCTGGGATTGGTTGTGTTCATGGCAGGGGCGGATCACACCAGAGCCACCAGCAGGCTACATTCAATTCATTTCGGAATATGAAGAAAACCCAAGAATGACTGAGAAGAACAGACAACGGACTATATGCAGATAAGCCAGCTAACTAGTTATCGATAGGTAGCTGACTTATTTAGTGCTGAACTGAACAAAACCTTTGTTTTTAATACTACTTAATGCAAGTTGGCAGCTGTTTACAAGAGTGCTACTTAGAAATACAAATTATTTATTTGCAGGCTCCAAATCTTCTGGTTTCACCCAGTGACCTTTGTGCCCTAAAACATTTTGTGACACCAAAGGCCAAATGGCCTTGCCCCTAAAATGGTGAAATTCCAAACCTGATTTGGATGCAAACAAATCAACATGCGTTATGTTGCTGAGCAGACCTGTCAGTCTCAGCTTTTCCTACCACAGGAGGGCATTCTAACTATTAACATGTCACAGAACATTTACACTAAGACACTGGAAAGATTCCTGCCATAGAGGGTGTCACTGATGGGCCTACCTGAGCAGGTGATCTCTATGTTCGAAGAAAAGGACTTTGATGATATGCACTCCCTCAGAGCAGATCCAGACTGAACACAGTCAGAACTGATCCACCATGACAATTTGTGTGAGGACTCTTCTCTAATTTCTATGGAAGCAGCAGAGCCACAGTCCAGCTGTCTGCAGACTGCAGCTGCTTCCTTCAGGGTCCAGCCAGAGTCAGATACTGGTCTCCACTCTCCCGTATATTTTACCTTCAGTGTTCCTGCACAGCGACTGGATCCTCCCACCAACCTGACAGGCTCTGAGCAAAAACAAGAGAGTCGTCAGCAAAAGAACAAAGTGAGTTTCATGAGAACAGAAGTGCAGCTCCTCTTCTACCTGAGCAGGTGAGGCCAACAGCTTTGCCAGGTGAGCAGGTGTCTCTAGCTGAGCCTGAGCTTCTACAGTCCAGGAGAGCAGACTCATGGCCTCCACACTGGAACTCTTTGGGCCACATTGGAGCCTCCTCGTCTCCAGAGAGCCCCCCCTTTAGGACTAAAGGAGCCCCACAGCCGAGCTCCCTGCAGACCACCTCTGCATCCTGCTGGTCAAAGTCAGCTTCACACACTGAGGACCAGGACTGGTCAGACTGGTCAGACTGGTCAGACTGGTCAGACTGGTCAGACTTCACCTCCAGTCTGCCTGAACACAAACTCTTCCCGTTCACCAGCCTGACAGAGTCTGGAGAGAGAGAGGATTGTAAACCTGATCTGATCTGTGACTGTATACACTATGAACGAGACATGATACATCTCATAGCAAACAGTACAGATTCAGACATTTGAGACACTAATTCAGGATTTTGAATCATTTTTTGCTTTAGCTGAGCGTCTTGGCCTGCTGCTAAATATCAGGTGGATTGCTGATTTCAGATTCATCCATCTCATTTCATTAGCCAGCATATTCGCCTTAGTGTTAAAGGTGCCTGGCAGGAGGAACTGCCAAATGGCACCAAGGCCTTGGCCCACAGATGGAAGTATCTCACAGACTCTTACAGACAGGTTCCTGCACCAGGCTCTGTATCTAATGTGGCTTTGGTTGGGATTTTATTATCATCGCTCCCTTCTGTGCAACACTGTAGACTTTCTACATGCTGACACCATGTAAGGTGAGACAATTGTTGTCTGCTGACATTTCTATTAAGGAAGTCAGATAAATAAACAGTTTTGACACTCGTGCAGTCCGTCAGGTCTTATGATCAACTGTACTGATGTGGATCAGGGCAGGACTTTCACAGCGGCCTTGATGGCTATGGTTGTTGTTGCACCCCCCCCCAACTGTGATGCCTTGAAAATCAGTGCATTCCTTACAGCAACCACGGCATTTGTGCCTGTGCTACTGTCAAAATCTACAGGTAGCTTTGGAAGCAAGAGTGGTCATAAGGTAGCAGTCCCTGCAGCTGGGATTGGTTGTGTTCATGGCAGGGGCGGATCACACCAGAGCCACCAGCAGGCTACATTCAATTCATTTCGGAATATGAAGAAAACCCAAGAATGACTGAGAAGAACAGACAACGGACTATATGCAGATAAGCCAGCTAACTAGTTATCGATAGGTAGCTGACTTATTTAGTGCTGAACTGAACAAAACCTTTGTTTTTAATACTACTTAATGCAAGTTGGCAGCTGTTTACAAGAGTGCTACTTAGAAATACAAATTATTTATTTGCAGGCTCCAAATCTTCTGGTTTCACCCAGTGACCTTTGTGCCCTAAAACATTTTGTGACACCAAAGGCCAAATGGCCTTGCCCCTAAAATGGTGAAATTCCAAACCTGATTTGGATGCAAACAAATCAACATGCGTTATGTTGCTGAGCAGACCTGTCAGTCTCAGCTTTTCCTACCACAGGAGGGCATTCTAACTATTAACATGTCACAGAACATTTACACTAAGACACTGGAAAGATTCCTGCCATAGAGGGTGTCACTGATGGGCCTACCTGAGCAGGTGATCTCAGTCCTGGAGGAGGCGAAAATTGACATCCCACAGTCCCTCAGAGACTGAGCACAGCCAAATCTGATATACCATGCAGGTCTGCCTGAGGACTCTTCTCTAATTTCTATGGAAGCAGCATACCCACAGTCCAGCTGTCTGCAGACTGCAGCTGCTTCCTTCAGGGTCCAGCCAGAGTCAGATACTGGTCTCCACTCTCCCAGTTTCAGCTCCAGTGTTCCTGCACAGCGACTGGATCCTCCCACCAACCTGACAGGCTCTGAGCAGAAACAAGAGAGTCGTCAGCAAAAGAACAAAGTGAGTTTCATGAGAACAGAAGTGCAGCTCCTCTTCTACCTGAGCAGGTGAGGCCAACAGCTTTGCCAGGTGAGCAGGTGTCTCTAGCTGAGCCTGAGCTTCTACAGTCCAGGAGAGCAGACTCATGGCCTCCACACTGGAACTCTTTGGGCCACATTGGAGCCTCCTCGTCTCCAGAGAGCCCCCCCTTTAGGACTAAAGGAGCCCCACAGCTGAGCTCCCTGCAGACCACCTCTGCATCCTGCTGGTCAAAGTCAGCTTCACACACTGAGGACCAGGACTGGTCAGACTGGTCAGACTGGTCAGACTTCACCTCCAGTCTGCCTGAACACAAACTCGTCCCGTTCACCAGCCTGACAGAGTCTGGAGAGAGAGAGAGGATTGTAAAACTGATCTGATCTGTGACTGTATACACTATGAAAGAGACATGATACATCTCATAGCAAACAGTACAGATTCAGACATTTGAGACACTAATTCAGGATTTTGAATCATTTTTTGCTTTAGCTGAGCGTCTTGGCCTGCTGCTAAATATCAGGTGGATTGCTGATTTCAGATTCATCCATCTCATTTCATTAGCCAGTATATTCGCCTTGTTGTTACAGGTGCTCTGCAAGTTGAACCGCCAAATGGCACCAAGGCCTTGGCCCACAGACGGTTCTCACAGTGCAGTAAATCCCAGTGGTGACAGGATGCCCTCCAGGCGAATGGCCACACAGCAGTTTGTCCTGCCAGCGCTCACGTAGTAGATTCCTGCATCACGACCTGTGTCTAATGTGGTTTTGGTTGGGATTTTATTATTGTCATTATCACTGCTTTACTTTCAACAAAACTAAAAGTGTGTCATGATCTGCTCCCTGTCATTTTAAAGACTACTAAAATTCCCAAAACATGTGACTTAGTTGATTTTTTGGTTTCACTTCCCCAAATATATTTTGTTGTCTTGGTGTTCCTGGTTTCCTTTTTCTTTGTGTGGTTTACTCCTTGTTTCTGTCACTTGTGAGGCAGAACAAGACTACAAAGTAAAACAGGATGTCCTGGGAGTCGAGATTTGTGAGTCCACAACCTCAGCCGGACGGTCTGTGGGCGGGACAGGCAGAGCAGGGAACCTCAGGTGGGCGGCGTGAGCACCGGGAACCAGGGAGACAGTGCTTGGGCAGGTGGCCTGGGTGCAGGAGATCATGGTGCAAAACCAAAGGGCGGAGCCAGCCTCCAGGCCTGCGACGTGTGTGAGCACTCCCAGAGATCAGAGATAGACCAGGCGGCAGGAAACCAGGAAGCAGAGCCACCAAGGACACAGAAAGCTTGGCCACAGGGGATATTGTAGACTGAGGAGGCAGAGCCACAGGGGACGCAGGAAAAGAAGAACCTGACTCTTTGGGAGGGACTGAATAGCAAACCTTGGCAGCCACGGGAAACAACTGAACAGGAACCCAAGGAGCAGGGACTCTGTTTCAGACAGGCAGGGATAGGGCCCTCAGGACAGGGGCCAGAATCCTCCAGCCAGCAGGAACCCTGAAGTTCTGGTTGAGGGTCAGATTGAGTTGTAGTGGAGACGGGCACCTTCTGGGCTGGCTGTGGGTTGGCATAGGCAGCTGACTGCTGAGAACCACCTTCTGGTATATGGGGATCAGGCTGCTGAGTGGACTGGGTCAGCTGGGAGACAGACAGGGGAGCCAGAGGTCTTTGAGAGTTTCCTCCAGACTCCCAGGCATAAATACACCTGGTCTTTTTTGAGTGGCTGCATGTTCCTGCTCCTACAGAGCTGCTGCAGTCTCCTGAGGCTGTGATTCAACAGCCCCCAATCCCCTGGCACCTAATGGCGCTTTTCCACTAGCACCTACTCAGCTCGACTCGATCTTTTTGGTTTTCCACTAGGTGATACTACCTGGTACCAGGTACGTTTTTAGTACTTACTCGGCCGGGGTTCCAAGTGAGCCGAGTCGAGTTGAAAATGTGACGTCACCAGACTGCAGGCCACTGATTGGCCAGGGAGTGATGCCACTGGATGAGTCATGAGAGCGACTCGTTCACAAGAATCAAACCTGCCGTTTTTTAAACCTGGAAACAGACCGGGCGTTTTTATTATTTCTGTGAACGAGGTGAACAGCTCCACACAAACCAAACGCTCCAGGACCTTAGTTGTGTTTGTGTTTGTGCCGCATACAAATTACGCCGCTGGAGTTCCGGGCCACCTTGCTATGACGCCCCCCCCCCACTTTAAGGTGGTACGCTACTGTAATGGAAAACCAACCAAACCGAGTCAAGTCGAGGTGAGTAGAGCTAAAACTGTATAATGGAAAAGCGCCATAAGACTCCCCTGTCTGTCTCCCTGCTGACTGTCTGCTCAGCAGCCAAATCCCCAGCTGTTGGCAAGTGGTCTTCAGCAGCCAGTTGCCTCTGCCAACTAACAGTTAGTCTAGCAGTCGGCAGCCCTGACTGAACCGCTGATCTTATCCCATTAACCTGACCCTGAACCAGAACTACAGAACTTTTTTAAAGAAAGCCTTTTATTAATTCTAGCAGACGTGGTTTCAACCATGTAAAGCACGGTGTAACCTTATGAAAAGTGCTTCATAAATAAAGATTGTTGTTAAATATCAACACTGTAGATTTTCTACATTCGGATACCATGTGAGGTGAGACACTTGTTGTCTTGTTGTTGTTTCAAAACTAGAGCAGTCTGCCAAGTCTGATGATCAACTTTAATGATTCTGAGACAAACATATCCACTTCTGTTATGTTGCTGAGCAGACCTCTCAGTCTCACCTTATCCTACTAAATAAGGTACAATTATGCTAAGAAACTGCAGAGATTCCTGTGGTAGATGATGCCACTGATGGGCGTACCTGAGCAGATGATCTCAATGACGGAGGAAGAGGAACCTGATGATGCACACTCTCTCACAGAAGAACCAGGGTGAACGCCACAGAAATGATTCATCTGCCATGAGGATTTGCGTGAGGACTCTTCTCTAATTTCTATGGAAGCAGCAGAGCCACAGTCCAGCTGTCTGCAGACTGCAGCTGCTTCCTTCAGGGTCCAGTCAGATCCAGATACTGGTCTCCACTCTCCCTGTTTCAGCTCCAGTGTTCCTGCACAGCGACTGGATCCTCCCACCAACCTGACAGGCTCTGAGCAGAAACAAGAGAGTCGTCAGCAAAAGAACAAAGTGAGTTTCATGAGAACAGAAGTGCAGCTCCTCTTCTACCTGAGCAGGTGAGGCCAACAGCTTTGCCAGGTGAGCAGGTGTCTCTAGCTGAGCCTGAGCTTCTACAGTCCAGGAGAGCAGACTCATGGCCTCCACACTGGAACTCTTTGGGCCACATTGGAGCCTCCTCGTCTCCAGAGAGCCCCCCCTTTAGGACTAAAGGAGCCCCACAGCCGAGCTCCCTGCAGACCACCTCTGCATCCTGCTGGTCAAAGTCAGCTTCACACACTGAGGACCAGGACTGGTCAGACTGGTCAGACTGGTCAGACTGGTCAGACTTCACCTCCAGTCTGCCTGAACATGGACTCGTCCCGTTCACCAGCCTGACAGAGTCTGGAGAGAGAGAGAGGATTGTAAACCTGATCTGATCTGTGACTGTATACACTATGAAAGAGACATGATACATCTCATAGCAAACAGTACAGATTCAGACATTTGAGACATTAATTCAGGATTTTGAATCATTTTTTGCTTTAGCTGAGCGTCTTGGCCTGCTGCTAAATATCAGGTGGATTGCTGATTTCAGATTCATCCATCTCATTTCATTAGCCAGTATATTCGCCTTGTGATAACCAAACTCCTGAAGAAGGGCTGGACTCTCTCCTTTTCCAGAGTTGCCCTGGGTGAGAGGTGTCGGGCGGGTGTGGGGATACTCACGAGCCCCCGGTTGAGCTCCATGTGACTACAGGTCGCTGGGGGGAAGGCTCTGACTGTTGCACTGAACAGCAGTCTGACCTTCTTGGAGTCTCTGGATAGCATCCTGGAAGGGGGCTCCATAATAATAATGGAGACTTAAACGCTCATGGGGAACAATAGAGGAACCTGGAGGGGGGTAGTTGGGAGGGGCGGCCTGCCTGAACCAGAGTGGTTCTTTGTTATTGGACTTCTGTGCTAGTCATGGATTGGCCATAACAAACACTACACTGAGCTAGCTGTCAGGTCAGAGCTAAATGCTAAATATCAACACTGTAGATTTTCTACATTCAGATATCATGTGAGGTGAGACACTTGTCTGACATTTGAGGTATTGAGGAAGTCAGATACAAAAGCAGTTTTGACATTAGTGCAGTCTGCCAAGTCTGATGATCAACTTTAATGATTTAAAGACAAATCTGTTATGTTGCTGAGAAGACCTCTCAGTCTCAGCTTTTCCTACCAAATGAGGATATTCTAACAGCGAACATATATGCTAAGATGATTCCTGTGGTAGATGATGCCACTGATGGGCGTACCTGAGCAGATGATCTCAATGACGGAGGAAGAGGAACCTGATGATGTACACTCTCTCACAGAAGAACCAGGGGGATCGTCACAGAAAGGATTTATCTGCCATGAGGATTTGTATGAGGACTCTATTCTAATTTTTGTGGAAGCAGCAGAGCCACAGTCCAGCTGTCTGCAGAATTCAGCTGCTTCCTTCAGGGTCCAGTCAGACCTAAATACTGGTCTCCACTCTCCCTGTTTCAGCTCCAGTGTTCCTGCACAGCGACTGGATCCTCCCACCAACCTGACAGGCTCTGAGCAGAAACAAGAGAGTCGTCAGCAAAAGAACAAAGTGAGTTTCATGAGAACAGACCTTCTACCTGAGAAGGTGAGTCCAATAGCTTTGAGTGCTTTTTCTTATGCTGTTGTGTGCCCTCACTTCCCTCACTTGCATCTCTTCTTTGCATCGTAGCTTCTCCCAGCGAGGATGTGAGAGAGATGCATGGAAGAGCTAAAACTGCCTAATCAGAAATAATTGGTTCCACAGCGTCAGTCATAAGCGACATCAGATGGGGAGCTACGGCATTTAGACATCACGCCACCTTAAAAATACTTCCACAAAAGATACACCTGTGTTTCCTTGCTCTACGTTCCCCCAGAAGCCTCCTTGCTCCTAATCTCTTTGAAGGGCCTCCAAGATGGCGGAGGGCTAACAGGGCTCCCGGTGCCGCCCCCCTCTTTGCAGCCATGAGTGATCACACCAGAGTCAACTCTGTAATCAGGGCCTGGAGTGCCCAGACTGAAGGAAGACCACAGACGGGGCCAGTGGGCGTTCAGGCTTGAATCTATCAATGAATTCTTGATTTATTTTGATATTTCAGTGTTCTTTGCCCTGTTTCAATGTTAACTGTTAGTTCCCTCATCTCCTGGATTTTCTCTGGGACGCAACACTGAGACAGACAGAGAGCGCTTTCATATCCTGACATAAAAAGCATCTCTTTATAGAAAATGTTTGACTTTGGCAGCATCTTGTGTTAGCATTAAGAAGTTTACAACATCCTCTCCAGCCCATCCAGGCCTTCGGGAGAACTCAGACCTGGAAGACAAGAGCCTGTTGGCGTTGGCTGCTGAGTCCATAGACAAAACCTCAAGCTCCTCGTAAGATGATATCTCACTGTAAGAATCCAAAACTGTGCAGCTGCTGTTAAATCTTGAGGCCGATTCTAATACCAGTGGATCAGTGTGGTGCTAACGTGTCGTGGTTGAATGATGACGGGCTCTTTGCCTACCTGAGCTATGAATGCTGTTACAGAGGTTGATGATGAGCTCATCAAAGATGTCCATGAGCGACGGGGAGTCCCTGACAAAGTACATGTGAGTTTCATCTGGATCTGAGGCAATGGACCTCAGCTCATTCTCTTTGGCAGAACTCACACCTGAAAGAAAAGTGTAGCGTTAATACTGTGCCGGAGAAAAGAGACCAGAACAAAGGAAATGATTTGGTTGGCAAAGTAATCAAATGTGGTTTCCTGATGCCTCCAGTGAAGCTGCTGACAGACCAGACTGATGCTGTACACGTTCAGTCGCACCAACTAGAAACACGTCCTTCACATGACCAGTAACTATCTGCTAAAACATCACCCAAAGAACGCTTGACGTGATTTTCACAACACAAACACATCGACTAGCTAATCTTTTCATAGTGACAAACAGAAAACGGCGTGTTTATTTCATGTGGTCACTTGTTTCTTCTGGAAAAGCGTCTCAGAGCTTGTTCTCCCTTTACAAACTCGTCTGAGGCGGTGCTGCTTCCTCACTGGTGGAACTGACAGCCGGTCACCTATAGTGTAGACCTCGATGCCGGTGTCCTTCAGGTCCTGTGAGGGGAGGAGTGTGTCGTCCAAAGACTCTCCATCCGTGATCAAGACGGCAATTTTCTGGGAGTCTGCACGCATCCCTGCGTTTGGTTTAAAGCTGGTATGGAGGATGTATTTCAGAGCCCTTCCTGTGTGACAGCAATAAAGAGGAATCAAGAGAGTTTCTTTGGGCACCTTCAAGTAAAAACATCCACTCGTTCCCTCAAACTCAGTTGGAGTGCATCAACAACAGCATTAGAAAGTATCTGGTTCATTGGGAAGAACAAAAAGGTACAAAAGCCCCAAGTCAGCCCTTCAATTATTATATTAAAATCACTGTAGTCACAATATCAGCAACCTTTGATTTTAAGTAATCTGCCTGGAGAGTGGATTTCATTACCACTTTGCCCAACAGTTAGGGCTCCACTATAGAGTATTCTGTAGTACACATACTTCAGGTTGATTTTCAGATACAGATTCTGGGGTTTGATCCGACGGGAGCCTCTGATCCCACAGTCCTGTGCGGCGTGAACCTGGTCTGACAATTTGCTGTTAAATCACCTGTCATGGTGTCTCCTCCCGTCTGTATCAGCTGGTCTACGGCCTCCAGCACAGATTGTTTGGTCTGGTAGGCGTTCAGGTTCCACACGGTCTGTCCAAAACTACTGTACCGAACCAGACCTGCAAGACGCACACAGCAACGTGAGACACCGAAGACACACTGAGCCAGGCCTTTTTCAAACCATGGAGGCAGTAAGGACTCTTCTTTACACTGTGTACTGGATGTTTCATGCTTTCTATTCTGCTGCTCTACTGCATCACTGTTGCCTGGTTAAACTTTTGAATCCTGGACCCGTTTCTGAATATTTTCACATAGTAGTGAGAAGATTTGAGTTAACGGTACTACTGCAGTAACACTAGTACACAGTGGTAGTGTGAGGAGCAGCAGCAGTAGAACTGTTACCAATCTGGACTTTGTCTGGGCCGATGTCGAAGGCGCCGACAATCCTTTTAAAAAAGTCCTTCATGATTTTAAAGGTGGAAGCAGAGATGCTCCCAGAGTCGTCCATCAGCAGAACGATGTCGGCCTTGTCCTCAGTTTCACACCGAGCACCTGGAGGAAAACAAAAAGACCAAACAGGGAAGTCAGACGAACAGCCTGCAGCTCTGAGAGGCTGTTTTTAGGCACAGTGGAGCTCTGAGCTAAATGCTAACATCAGCACGCTAATATTCAGGACTGATCACACAGTTCAGCTGCGGCTGATGGAGACGGTTGGCTCTGCAGATATTTGGTCATAAAGCAAAGCTTTGACCTGATGGTGCCACATGAACGGTGACTGTGTTCGTATAGTTATATTTCAGTCGGTCCTTGCACCAATCACCAATGCCCTATGAGGGGGGGGCTCAGGTGTTCTGAATCTCTCTATAAACCAGGTGGCTGAGATACCTGAGGTGCTCAGCTTCTCCGGCTCAGACCGTGATCCACCATCACAGGAGCGCCTACATGAAGTCTGGGATCGAACGTCCTGTCTGAACCAGGTCCGGGTGTCACCTGGTCCATAGACGCTACGGTGCCACCTCTGTGACTGACAGGTGCTCCATCTTGACTTACCATCGCCCTCAGGGGGGGAATATGTAAAGCAGGCTGGGGGGGCGCTCCTGGAGGGCGCTCCTAGTGTCCTTTATAACAAAGCTGCTAGCACGTTCTGATGTTCCCCTGTTCCAACCATATTCATGTGACAGATTCTCTTTCTACACTCTTTCTCTTCTGTGTTTACCTGCTGAGATGTGTTTTCCTTCAGCCTGGAGTCCTGAAAGAAAGAACACATCAGAATAAAGCAGCATCGTGTTTGGAGCTGAGCTGAGCAGCACTTACAGTAATAAACTATTTCTGTGGCCTTAAAGCACTTTAATGAAATGTTTTCCACGAAGGATGACGCAGTGAATGTTTCCCCACAGAGGATGAACGTGTTTGTATTTGGGTACCGTGGCTTTGTTTGTCTGAATGATAAAACCAGGAATAAAACCCATTAACAGCATTTCTAAGAACAATCAACAGGGTGAAGATGGAAAGTTTGGCTCAGATTTATCAGATCATCGTAAATATGGTAAAATATCCACTGTGATAACCGAAGAATTAATAATTTAAGTATCTTTGATTAATAAAGATTTTAAAAACAATCTTAGCTTCACTTGTAGCTTATTTCTTCGGTCTTTACTCAGTAAACTCGTGAACTCAACATCGTGTGTTCAATTAAAGAAGCAAGCGCAAAATAATATCAATATTATTTAAAAGGAAAAAACAGCATTGAGATAAATAAATATAAAATCACCATAAAATATTTATAATTTCTTCTTTTTTATTGATTCTTTAAAATAATATAATAATAATAATAATATAACATAACTGACAGTTTAAATAAAGTCCAGTAAAATTGGAGGTAACTTTTGTTAATTTGCATTGATGTATGTGAAGGTTACCATCTAATCAATAGGTTTAATTAGATTTCTCCTGTTCAGCATGTGAAACTCTATTCTAATGTCATGATTACTTTTACACAGGAACTGCATGTCAGATGGTTCGTACCTGCAAAACTAACGTTAGTTTTCAACGTCTAAAAAGTGCTCAGGCCACGTAAGCTGCTGTTACCACGGTTACCCAGTGGTTTGGATGGAGGCGAGGACGGGGAAATATTGAGCTTGTGGGTTTCGGTCGCTATGCAGCTTATCGTGCAGCAAGTTTGACGATCAGATAAAGACGAAGGCGTCTGTGGTTTCCTGGTCCAAGCAGCAGATCTGTGGTTTGACAGAGAG
The DNA here is from genome assembly GCF_042242105.1 of Pempheris klunzingeri. Taxonomy (NCBI): domain Eukaryota; kingdom Metazoa; phylum Chordata; class Actinopteri; order Acropomatiformes; family Pempheridae; genus Pempheris; species Pempheris klunzingeri. The sequence continues at coordinate 596,160 of NC_092031.1, forward strand.
CTGCTGCCTTCAGGG
>NC_092031.1:601174-668674 GCF_042242105.1 Pempheris klunzingeri
TCTAGGGTTTAGAGTTACTCTTTTAGGGTTTAGAGTTACTTTATTAGGGTTGAGTGTAACTTTTTGTTATTTTCGTGCTCCCTCAGCGCAGTAACAGCACAGACTGCTCTCTGACTCACTGTTTCATGCTCCTGCTGTTGAACGGCGGTGAAGCAGTGAATGAGGCGTTCAGGGGAACCAGAGCGAGCAGGAGATGAGGTGCTCTGCTGGTCGTGTTGTTTCTGTCACACGTCACACCTGAGAGGAAACACAGTCAGAGGCAAAGACTTTTAAAGGGGTGTCTGAAAGGGACGGGGCGATGTCTGTAGTTTTATTTTACTTCTGTCTGAGTGGGTGTCACTGACGTCTTTAGAGTGGTTGGAAAGAATCATGTCAGAGTGAAAGTCTTAGCGTGTTCTGAGCGCAGGCTGCTGTTGCAGTCATGCTGTTACAAACCTGTGAGCAGGTCTCTGATGTTGGAGCTGGAGCTGTTTCACCAGCTCATGTACTTCTGCACAGTTTGACTTCAGACTCCTCTCATATGTTTGGTGCATAAAATCTTCACCTGAAGTCAAATGTAGAAAAGCTGTCTGATATTTGTGGTGCTGTCAAAAGAACAATAATAAAGTAGCATTAAAATGGAAATACTAAAGTAGCTCATATCAAAGACGCGCAAGGCACCTGAACAACGGAGCGGTAAGTGTACTTCGTTACTTTGACGTCTGAGGACGATCGGAGCGCTTAGCAGAGGTCAGCGTCAGGGTTTTAGCTCACGGGAAGTCCAACCTGTAACGTAGCGACAGGTCGACGATCTGGTCGCTTCGTTAGCTAGTGAGGTCATTTAGCGAGTTAGCATCACGGAAGCAACAGAACCAAATGAAATGGTTGAAGAACATGGTCTGATTGGCTCGTTCATGATGCTCCACAGATCCACAGATGCTCAGTTGTCCTTCATGTTTGTTGGTGACTTCTGCCTCTCGTTCATCAGGAAGTTTCATATCATCGGTTAGATGTTCGTGTTCTCACATCACAGCAGTATTTCCTGCGGTTCTGTGTAAATGTGACCTCTTTGGTTCGATTCTTTAGGATTAGCTCTTCTTTTTTCTGTTAAACGTCGGAAGAACAGTTTGTCCTCTTGTCAGCAGGACAAATGATCATCAGTCAGGTGGGGGCTTCTTCTTATCCTTCCCTGGCTCTTTGTGGACTGAACTCTGGCAGCAGCTTCGGTCTGGAGATCACTGTGGCTAATTACCCCCCCAGAGTGGATGAATAGACGCTTCACCTCCTCCATTCATGGACAGGATGGAGGGATGAGGAGGAGGAGGAGGAGGAGGAAGGAACTTCTTCTCCTCCTGTCTTTTCCTCTGTTGTGATGGACAGAGTCACAACCAGAATCAAAACAGACAATTGTTGCTCTAGTTTATCGTATTTATTTCTCTTCTCTGTATCAGAGCAGCTGTAACGTCTGCAGTTCCTCCCCAGGGATAAATAAAGTATTCTGATTCAATCAATCAATCTTTATTGATCAGCTCAACACTAAACTCTTTAGTTAAGAGAGACACAATGACTCATGGATTCAGAATTAAGACCCTTTTATGGCCAGGAAGTCGATGGCTTCAGCGCCTCCAAAGCTGGATCCAGGTCTGCAGAACCTCCAAACACGGTTTTAGAGGCTAAAAGATGAATGTTTGTTGGTTTTATTTCTGTCTGCAGACGTGGAAAAATTTGTGTTCATCCAGTTTAGAACGCGAGGGAAACATCTGATGATGCTAAGCTAACTAAGCTAATTCAGTCAAACAATATCAGCATAATGTTTCCTAGCTGAGGCGTGCTGAGCTGTTCTACAGTAATGTGCTTTAACATCTTTAAGTGTCTTTAAGAGTGTGTAACCTCGGTCGTCTCCTCCACGTGGCCCCTGATGTGCAGCTTTCATTAGGTTCCTGTTCCCTCTGGGGGCCTCAGCTGGGACCCTGACCAGACGTTACGCTGGCAGCTTGAACCGTCCTCCTCCTCCTCAACGGGCTCCTTGTTCAGCCTGCGAGCTCTCAGAGCCTCCGCTGAAGGCTTTTGTCCCCCGGAGAGGGAGGGAGGGAGGGATGAAGGGATGGAGGGAGGGGAGCCAGAGAGAGGAGCTGAATGGAGACAGAGCAGTAAACAAGTTTGACTCAGATAGAGAGCAGCAGGGATGAAAGGAATCCTTCACTGTTGTATTCTCGTTAAACCATCAGCGTGTTCTTCTGATTCATGACTCTCATTTAAAGGTTTCTGTATTTTATTCATGTGTTTTTCTGTTAAAGAACCTTTTATGATCTTTTACACTTTACCCCTCTGAACTCTCTGAATGCTGCGTCTGCATCCTCGCTGCTGTTTCTTCTTCATGTCCTTAAAAGGTTCCAGAAGTTCCAGTAGAGCGTTATTCAGCCCCCTGGTGACCAGCGGGGCTGATGGTTGGTACCAGTGGATTTTAAAGCTCGGCCTGTTTTTGAACCGTGGACGATAAACACACGCTCACTCGCTGGCTTTAACTCAGTCTTTGCTCTTCTTACTTCGTGAATGTTTTGTCCTTTAACCTGATCCTCTTCTCGTGTCGCCCTCCGGTCTGACTGCTTTTAAATGTGCTTTATAAATGAAGTTGGGCTGCCGGGACTTTTCTTTTCTCCCATCACGACTCTCTGGGTTTCTGATGGACCGTTAGTCTCTGAGGGGTTTATCCCTCACTGTGCTTTAATGGTGATAAAACACACACACACACACACTTTATCCTCTTACATCATCATGAGCTTCGTCGCTCAGAACGGATGAATGTGGGGAATTTTCCAGCACTGAATCGCTGATCTCCTTAATCTTTGATCTGCTGTAACCCGCCGCCTCTGGCGCCAAACAAACCCGAGCTGTTAAAGGGACGGTCAGCATCCCGTTACTAGGAAACCACACTGCACCTGAAGGCCGTTTCCTGTAGCATCGCTGGGGGGCACAGCCATGTCCTGGCGTCCACTGTGAGGCGGCTGGATGGGCGGCCATGGGTCGTCGATGGGTCAGGCCCTAACGCTGTGATGCTTTCACAGCAGCTTGGTCCTCTGCACTCTCACACACTGGTTTGGAGTTTGGAGTTTGCTTCCTGTCTCCTGAAGAATAAACTGGTTTTAACACAGGAAACATCCAGTTGGCTGTTTCCAGTGAAATGTAACTCACTGATTTAATCCAGAAGCTGCTGCTGTGTTTGCTCTTCCAGGCACGGCGTCGGCAGACAGCGGCCTCGGCGACGTGGACGACCTGCCGGTTCCTCAACAGATCCGGATCAGTAACGTCACCTGTGATTCGTTCAGGATCAGCTGGGACATGGACGGCCGAGGCAGAGAGAGGATCACGCACTACTTCATCGACCTCAACAAGAAGGAGACCAAGAGCTCCAACAAGTTCAAACACAAGGTTGGTGTCTGATCGGCTGCAGGACGTCCACGCGTCACACGCCTCTGCACTACAATCTGAGCTACACTGAACCAGAACTGCCCAGGAGAGTTTCAGAGAGTTCCTCCTGCTGGTTTGGTCGTTTTGGTCGCTTCTAACAGGATCAAACATAATGTACATAATGTTAGCATTAGCGGCTAATGGTGCAGCCCATTGATTTGTAACTCTAGCAGCACCAGTGTCCCTTTAAAGTGACCAATGTTTACGAACACGACCTCTAGTGGCCGCGTTAATCATGACAGATAAACAGTGTCGGACACATGACTTGTTCCCTGGAAGTTGCTGTTGGTGAAACCAAAAGTCAACGTTGAAGTCTCAACTTCGTGACCAACTTACTTATTTCAATGCAAACCCTCATCCCACCCTGAACCTGACCAAGTAGTAGAGAACTGAATCTCCACGTCCTGCGTCTTTGTCTTTCAGGATGTACCGACTAAGCTGGTGGCGAAGGCGGTCCCCCTGCCGATGACGGTGAGAGGTCATTGGTTCCTGAGTCCTCGCACAGAGTACACCGTGGCCGTCCAGACCGCCACCAAGCAGCCAGACGGAGAGTACGCCGTGTCTCAGTGGAGCGAGATCATCGAATTCTGCACTGCAGGTCGGGCGCCTTAAAGGACAAGTCTGGTATTTTTAAACTCTTTTAGCCACTGACAGGCTCAGAGTGTTATTCTAAGTGTGTGACAGCATCATGGAAAGGATCCCTACAGAGAGAGACCTGGAAGATCCTTTTGGTTTAACCACAAACAGCACACACACCAGACTACATTCACTAAAACAGGGATTTTAGAGAACAGGACACAGGAGCTGCTGCTCTGCTGCTGCCTCCATCAGTCAGTGTGTTTGTGTTACTGGATCTGAACTGTTTCTGTCTGCAGATTATTCCTCCGTCCATCTGAACCAGCTGCTGCAGAAAGCCGAGGCGATCGCCGGCCGGATGCTGCCGTTCACCGTCTTCTACAGAAACCAGCAGCAGGAGTACTTCCAACAGGCCAGGTGTGTGTGTGTGTGTGTGTGTGTGTGTGTGGCCATCTTCAGAGGCTATTCAGCTCTGTGTTTTAACCCCCCCCCCCCTGTTCACAGCCCCTCTTGTCGCTCCAGAGACTCTCAGTGTCGCCGCATGCTGCCGGCAGTTAAAGACAACAGCGGCAGCCACGGTTCCCCCATCAGCGGCAAACTGGAGGGGGTCTTCTTCAGCTGCAACACAGAGTTCAACACCGGACAACCCCCCCAGGACTCCCCATACGGACCCTACCGCTTCCAGGTATGACCGTGAACTGCCGAATGCCGATGCTGAAGAGCCTTAAAGCTGCATCCTCTCTAATGTCCAGCAGGGGGCGACTCCACTGGCTCCAAACAGGAGTCTGATTGGATGGAAGTCAATGAGGAAATGAGGAGACTTCTCTCCTGATTTATCAGCTCAGTAAACAGTTTCTGCTCTCAGTCTCTAGTTTACAGTCTTCTTCAGCACAGCAGGACGTTCATGTAGTAAATGATGGTCCATTTAGAGGAAGATACACCAGGAAGAGGGTCACTGACCAATCAGAGGAGGGGAAAAAAATCATAAAATTATCAAAAATGATCATTTCTGGCTACAAAAAATCAAGATAGTGATTTAGATTATTTTTTTAGAATTGTTTTTCCTAACTGGAGTCTTTAAAATGGCGGCCCACAACCGATGGGTGACGTCATTCTCTCTCTCTCTGTCCAACCTCCACCCAACATGGACCCCTACAGAAGCTGCCCACATTGATCCTGGGTCTGTTCGAGGTTTCTTCCTGTTAAAGGGGAGTTTTTCCTCCACTGTTGCTCAATATAACATCTGATGCTGCTCTGTGGGAATTCTTGAATCCTTAATTTTGAATTCCTGAATCGTTGGTCTCTCTCTAACTAAAGAGTTTGGTCTAGACCTGCTCTTTATTTAAAGCGTCTTGAGATAACGCTGGTGTGAATTGGCGCTATATAAATAAAGATTGATTGATTGATGGCGGCTCCGTCCTCCTCTTGCACACAGTTGATGTTTTTAGCAGGTTAACTACGACTGTCCTTGACCTTACTGTGTTTGTATCAGAGGACGTCACACTGACACTGAGTTTGTTTCTGCACAGATCCAAGCAGACGTCCTCTTCAACCACAACACCAACCTCTACTTTGGGGATTTCTACTGCATGTACACGTCCTACCACTACGTCATCCTGGTCCTGGCTCCTGACGGATCCCGAGGAGACGCCTTCTGTAAAGGGAGGCTGCCGGCGCTGGACAGGTCCAACAACCGCTTCCTGAGCTGCACCGAGGAGGACGGCGGCTCGCTGTCTTTCCGTCACGCCCAGGACGTCATCCTGGAGGTGATCTACACGGAGCCGGTGGATCTGTCCTTGGGGACGGTAACGCGGATCAACGGGCACCAGCTCATGAGTCAGTCCACCGCCAACGCCAAGAAAGACCCCAGCTGCAAGATCTGCAACATCAGCGTGGGACGTTAGCCGGATCTCTGGCGTGGACCAGCTAACCAGCTAACCAGCTAACAGCTGACATGGTGACTAGATACGAGCTAACACGCTGCTAAACACTAAATCCACTTTTAGAAATGTGCTGGTGTTTTCTACAGTTCCATCTCAGCCACAACCAGAGCTCTGAGAGGAACTTCAGCATTTGTCATGACACAAATTCAACAACGTGAAACATCTCTAAAGGCCACACGGGGGCGCTAAATATCAACAACGTCATCTCCATGGTTACTCACTTTTTAACAGCTTTGAGCAAACACCATTTCCCATCAGCCCACAGACCATCGCTGCTGACCACTGTCTGTGGTGAGTTCACTGTCTTTAGTAACAGCAGGACAGATGAGTGTCTGTGGTGAGTTCACTGTCTCCTGACCCTCCTCTGATTGGTCAGGTTCAGACAGGACCCTCCTCTGATTGGTCAGTGAGCAGGTAGCCCCGCCCTCTTCCTGGTGTATCTTCCTCTAAATGGACCTTCACTGACTAAATGAACATCCTGCTGTGCTGAAGAAGACAGTAAACTAGAGGCTGAGAGCAGAACCTCATCAGCTGATAACGCTCCGGTAACGTGACGGCTCACTGTGACACCTGCTGCTGTTCACGTTGTTGCTGCCGACTGGAATATAAAAGGTTTAGATAATGTTTCACATCAAACAGATGTAGAATAAAGACCTCTGGTCATCAAATCAGTGTTTTTCATCCGTTTTTTGAATTCACAACAAAAGAAGAAAGTTCTTCTGCTCTAGATTTTCTTCACTGCTTTAAATAACTTCTCAACAAAATGAGCAGATTGGCAGCTGAGAGCTGATCGACAGTCGGCCGCCTCGGTCCAGCCTGATGGTGACGTTTGCATGTACGGAGGCTCTGAAGGGTCAAATGACTGCCGGCCCTGTTGTGAAAACTTTGATGGCGGACGAAAGTTTGTGTAAACATGACCGACGTGACGAGTATTTATTATTGCAAAAGTCTGTGAGAATAAAAGTATAATTTTACAAGGAAAAAGTCAAATTTCAGGATCGAAACGATCAAAAAAAATCTTATTATAGTATTTTGAAAAGAAAGCATATACACACACACAAACTATAGGTTCTCCTTCAGAAGAAATATAGTCTGGTTATTAATTATGATCATGCTTCAAACTGAGTGAGGTTGCAGCAGTTTGACAGAAGCGTTTCTCTGTTGCAGAGGAAGCGTGTCCTCGCTCATGAGGCGTCTGTTCACCACACCACTATCACCACTATCACCACACCACTATCACCACTATCACCACTATCACTATCACCACTATCACCACTATCACCACTATCACTATCACCACTATCTCCTCGACTGTGGCGTCACGTCTCTGATTCTCTAAAACTTCCCTCACATGACGTCTCTTTCAGATCTTAGTTAGTTTAGCAGCTCGTCTCTGAACCTTCTCAAGTTTTTCTATTTATTTTAATTAAAACCAGCAAATTCAGGATGAGACCTCACCGAGGGTTTGTGGAACGGTTAAACTATTTCCTTTAAAAAAGGTTCTTCAGGTTATCGCCAACATACAATTTACTTTTTAATCAATTCTGAAATACATGTGTGAAATTCAAGGGAACTATCAACCACAACACCGCTGTTCTTCTCCTCCTCCACTTTCTGTGCCACCAGTTCAGTCTCATCAACTGTGGTCCTTTGTTTTCCCATAAATGTCCACATTTAATTACTCTAAATGTTTTCATATTATCTGCAAAAAGATATGCATCAGATTGTATCACACCCGGTAAGTCATTTATATCTAGACAACAAAGAGTGCCGGGCCCAGCACAGATCCCTGTGGAACTCCAGAAGGCACTGGTTTCCATTCTGAAGTGGCACCAATTATTCCTGTAGCTTTCTTAGTCTTCTTCTATTTTAGCTTTTTTATTTTCTCGTGTCTCTGTTTCCTGTTTTATTTTGTAGTAAAAGTCCTGCCCTTGTGATTGTGTGCACCTGTTTGATTCACCTGTCGTCCCTCCACGGCTGCGCTGATCCTCTGATTTTTGGAGGAGGTGTGGAGTCAGAGCAGCTTCTCATTGTTAACGTCGGATTTATTTTCTGCGTTGGTGTGAAAATGATGAAACAAACAGGTCACTTCGTCGATACGAAGTCAATAAGTCATGTGACTTTTGCACATTGGGATGCACTTTTTTATTTATCGGATAAAAATCAATCAATTCTTCTTCTTCTGCCTCTTTCAGATCTTTTGTTGCTGTGTTCTGTGTTTGGAAGCTGTTTTCTCTTCTGTTTTATCTGTTTTTAATTGTTTGTCTGTAAATTAGTGTCCAGCATTGACAGCCATCTTTAATTTCAGCGTTCTAAAGCCTGGTTCTCTTCACAATCCCACCTGTGCACTCTGTTTGTTCTATGTTCCTTCTCTTTAGTTTTACTTTATTATACCGACAACCGAAGAACTAAAGACGAGAACTGTCAAAGACACTTTTAATCAGGATTCTGGTGTCAGAGGTCGCCTCCTGCATAATGAAGCATTGCTCACATCACTCTCTTGATGCTGGGCTGTGAAATATAAGGAGGACGCAGAGGGAAAGTGTCAGCGGCCGATATCTCAAAATCTGGTTCAGTGAACTGATCGATATCTGCGGTTTATTAGCGCCTTCAGTTCTGAGAAGCTGCTCGTCAGTTGGCCGACGAAGAGATAAAAGAGGAAAAGGAGAGACGACATTTTATTAGCAGAGGAGCAGCCGGCGGTACGACAGACGTTGTCCTGGACATGGATCACCTGCTGAAGGTGCTGCTGCTGCTCTGCAGCTCAGGTACATACTCATTTAGAATCAGACTGCTGCTGAAAGTACTCAAAGTATTTAAAAAACACTGAACTAAAGTCACAAAGCTGCTGTCAAAACCTCAGTAGATGTGAAGACGATCAGTAAAAAGAGTCTTTTCACAGCTGATCACATGTTACTTCTACGCTTATCTTCATCCTCATTCAAACAAATGAAACGTTCCTGATGTTTCGAGTTTTGTAAAAAGCTGAACTCAGAGACAGAGACTCGTCAAACTTCTACTAAAACAGAAAGAAAACAATAAATTATAGCTCGATCCAAACTTCAGCTTTTTCTACCACGTTGATGTGGCGACAGCAGGGGGGGGCAGATCGGTGTGTTTTACATGCAGAACAGCAGAAAGGTAAAAATACATAAACACTGGTAGTAGTACTGAAATATTTATTGTGTATTTTGGTGCTCACAGTTTAAATGTCTGTGGTAAAACTAGAGTGAAAAACTGTAACTCAGCTTCATTCACTGTGTTTTCTCTCATGTTTCTTCTCTGAGTTTCAGGAGCTGAAGGGAAATACACCTCAGCAGGTAAAGACAAGAGGAGATATTGGCCACATTGTGTGTCTGCTAATAGTCAGTGTTGGTTTCTTTTAAGACGCGTAGTTCTTTTCACCTGAAGCAGCATCATGTCTCAGTAAAGTAACCAAATACCCAGGTGAAGTAGTTTTGTGACCAGACGTGAACCACAGAGGAGGCTGGTCTCTCACACAGACGGACACATAACTTCACGTACATGTGCATAACTTAACTCAGGTCATTAGCATACTGATTCAACCCAAACCGCCATCTTTTCCTAAACCTAACCAGGTAACGTTAGTGTTGGTCACCAGACGCTGCTCATTTATTGTTGCTAACTTTACTGCAGAATGAGAACGAGCAGTTTTGATACTTCGGCGAAACAAACATTAAACATGAAGTGATGCTAAAATTGTTAAATGCATCAACACGGCACGTAAAAAGGTGTTGTAATTGTTTTGGAGACACTAAAATGGGAACTTATGCTGTTGTTTAGTTTAGTGTAAATGACGGATACAAAAGAAAATATGGCCCAAAAAATGATCAAAATGATACGAGAGATATTTTAAAATGAAAAAAGTAATGTTATAATATCACCTGCAGTCATTACTAATAAGATCAAAAGTTTCTCTGTAAAAGCAAGTTTGAAAACAGTGAAGGAATTTCCTCACTGAGCAAAAAAATCTGTCCGGTCGTCAGCAGTGAGTCAAAGTTTTGAATCGTTCCCTGAATCATTCACATGATGATTGTCAGTTTAAAGATGAATTTAGAGTCAGTAAAGTCTCAGTTTGTGGTGAAGACGGTAAAGAACCTTTTAGTTTGGTGTCACACCGCTCGGTGAGCTTCATCCTCTGGTCTCCTGCTAGCTAGCGAGCTAACTCTGCTACGTCCCCGTGCTAACGTCCCTGCTGTTCTCTGAGCTGCTGTGTTGGATCCCAGACTCCTGGTCCTCTGATGAAGGATCAGACCCTATATCTGCTGCTGGGACCACATCCTGGTACCAAACACACTCACAGCAGCTTTAGCGCCGCCGGCTAGCTGGACGCCACAACGCCATGACACGTCTGGGTGTGTCGACTGTCTGATGACAGTTTATGAGACATGCATGACTTCAAAATGACCATTTGAAAAATGACCGGACGGCTGTGGCTCAGTGGTAGAGCGGGTCGTCCCTCAATCAGAAGGTCTGGGGTTCGGTCTCCTATGGGTCAACATGTCGAAGTGTCCTTGGAGACGCTGAACCCCAACTGCAGCTTCAGTGTGTGAATGAATATGAAAGAATAGTCTCCTCCAAATCACATTCCTCCCGTATGAGTGATGTGTGAATGGGTGAATGAGGATGTCATGTAAAGAGCTTTGAGTAGTTGAAATAACTAGAAAGGAGAAACACAAATACAGACCATTTAAACTGAAACAACATGAAACAATTCAAACTGCATCAAATCTTTTGCACGTTGTGTCCCACAATCCTCTGTTTACCTCCAGGTGCTCGGTGTGAAACTGAGGACAAGGCCGACATCGTTCTGCTGATGGACGACTCTGGGAGCATCTCTGCTTCCACCTTTAAAATCATGAAGGACTTTTTTAAAAGGATCGTCGGCGTCTTCGACATCGGCCCAGACAAAGTCCAGATTGGTAACAGTTCTACTGCTGCTGCTCCTCACACTACCACTGTGTACTAGTGTTACTGCAGTAGTACCGTTAACTCAAATCTTCTCACTACTATGTGAAAATATTCAGAAACGGGTCCAGGATTCAAAAGTTTAACCAGGCAACAGTGATGCAGTAGAGCAGCAGAATAGAAAGCATGAAACATCCAGTACACAGTGTAAAGAAGAGTCCTTACTGCCTCCATGGTTTAAAAAAGGCCTGGCTCAGTGTGTCTTCGGTGTCTCACGTTGCTGTGTGCGTCTTGCAGGTCTGGTTCGGTACAGTAGTTTTGGACAGACCATGTGGAACCTGAACACCTACCAGACCAAACAATCTGTGCTGGAGGCCGTAGACCAGCTGATACAGACGGGAGGAGACACCATGACAGGTGATTTAACAGCAAATTGTCAGACCAGGTTCACGCCGCACAGGACTGTGGGATCGGAGGCTCCCGTCGGATCAAACCCCAGAATCTGTATCTGAAAATCAACCTTAAGTATGTGTACTACAGAATACTCTATAGTGGAGCCTTAACTGTTGGGCAAAGTGGTAATGAAATCCACTCTCCAGGCAGATTACTTAAAATCAAAGGTTGCTGATATTGTGACTACAGTGATTTTAATATAATAATTGAAGGGCTGACTTGGGGCTTTTGTACCTTTTTGTTCTTCCCAATGAACCAGATACTTTCTAATGCTGTTGTTGATGCACTCCAACTGAGTTTGAGGGAACGAGTGGATGTTTTTACTTGAAGGTGCCCAAAGAAACTCTCTTGATTCCTCTTTATTGCTGTCACACAGGAAGGGCTCTGAAATACATCCTCCATACCAGCTTTAAACCAAACGCAGGGATGCGTGCAGACTCCCAGAAAATTGCCGTCTTGATCACGGATGGAGAGTCTTTGGACGACACACTCCTCCCCTCACAGGACCTGAAGGACACCGGCATCGAGGTCTACACTATAGGTGACCGGCTGTCAGTTCCACCAGTGAGGAAGCAGCACCGCCTCAGACGAGTTTGTAAAGGGAGAACAAGCTCTGAGACGCTTTTCCAGAAGAAACAAGTGACCACATGAAATAAACACGCCGTTTTCTGTTTGTCACTATGAAAAGATTAGCTAGTCGATGTGTTTGTGTTGTGAAAATCACGTCAAGCGTTCTTTGGGTGATGTTTTAGCAGATAGTTACTGGTCATGTGAAGGACGTGTTTCTAGTTGGTGCGACTGAACGTGTACAGCATCAGTCTGGTCTGTCAGCAGCTTCACTGGAGGCATCAGGAAACCACATTTGATTACTTTGCCAACCAAATCATTTCCTTTGTTCTGGTCTCTTTTCTCCGGCACAGTATTAACGCTACACTTTTCTTTCAGGTGTGAGTTCTGCCAAAGTGAATGAGCTGAGGTCCATTGCCTCAGATCCAGATGAAACTCACATGTACTTTGTCAGGGACTCCCCGTCGCTCATGGACATCTTTGACAAGCTCATCATCAACCTCTGTAACAGCATTCATAGCTCAGGTAGGCAAAGAGCCCGTCATCATTCAACCACGACACGTTAGCACCACACTGATCCACTGGTATTAGAATCGGCCTCAAGATTTAACAGCAGCTGCACAGGTTTGGATTCTTACAGTGAGATATCATCTTACGAGGAGCTTGAGGTTTTGTCTATGGACTCAGCAGCCGACGCCAACAGGCTCTCGTCTTCCAGGTCTGAGTTCATGGCTTTCTTCCACCTGAAGGCCTCCTGCATCCAGTCTTCCCCGCAAACAGTTCATTCTAGCACGACCACTTATGGTGTGGTACAGTGCCGCCATCACTGTGGCTGATGTCGCACTGATCCATCTGTCCATCTTGCGCTCCATTTGACCAAGATGAAACAAAAGCAGGGAAGACCTTCTCAGGATCAGGCTGAGAGAGAAAATGCCCGACTTCTGTAATTTCCATCTGTAGGTTTGATATTTGTAGATATGGTCCCGGGACGTTTCTGTAAAATTGGGATGGACTTTACCCTGAGAGGGCTTTGGGATGTCCAGCACTTTATATCTGACAGACAAGGTAATGAATGGTGAGTGTGGTGTCTGGGGCACTGAGCTGCTTGCCCAAGCCAACTCTTAGCTGGTAGCCCTGAACGGTGGCAACAATCCTACTTGATGATCTTGAGAGCTGCAGGTTTTTATATCTTGCAGCTCCTCCTTCCCCTGGGCTCTGTCATACTGAGGTCTTGAAAGGCCACTTAGTCTTGACTGTCCCAAAGTTACAGTTCCAGGAACACTGCTTAGACTTCTTCGCAATCCCAGTCAGATCCTCTGGAGAACCACTGTGTCCTGGAGGGTGAGGACGGTGCCAAGAAGGGATATGGATAACTCCAAAGAAGAGACAAACCCTTTTGGTCACCTTCTCCCTCTTGATAATCATGGACCTGGACTTTGCATGTTTAAAACCTAATCCATGTCCAGGTGAGGAGAATCTGGAAGATCCATCTGTATTCAGGCACCAATCCTCAAGTCATTTATGAGGGCTCTCATCAGGGCTGCAGTAGTACTGACTTTTCATCCAAAATGTACTCAAGTAAGATTGAAAAGTGTGCTGCATTACAGTGACCCCAGTAAGAGCGAGGTACTTTAATTTACATTATTATTTAAAGTGAAAATAGACAAACTTTCAGGTTTTCTCCGCTAGTGTTTCCAAACATTATAATGCTTTTGCAAAGACAACCCAAGCAATGCTACCAACGTCAGCCTGGCTACTGTCCAAAGCAAGAAACAACGGTGAGAATCCCTGTCTGAACTTGTGGAAGAGGCTCAGACCATCCAAAGAGTGATAACATTCACCGTTAGCTTGCCAACCCTTGGCAATGAGCAAGAAAGTCTGTCATTTGTTTGTTTTCCCTCCGATAAGTTCATCCTCCACTAAATCCAGCAGCAAACCACCCTTCCTTATCAAGCTTTTGTCTACCACGGCACCATTCTTCATTCTACCACAAGATGGTGCCAGAAATCAGAACAATTCTAATCCTATAAATGGCTGCTTTTGAAAATATGGTTCATATGTGTATGTCAGGATGTAAATGTTCTCTTTCTCTCTCTCTCCAGACTCTGTCAGGCTGGTGAACGGGACGAGTCCGTGTTCAGGCAGACTGGAGGTGAAGTCTGACCAGTCTGACCAGTCTGACCAGTCTGACCGGTCCTGGTCCTCAGTGTGTGAAGCTGACTTTGACCAGCAGGATGCAGAGGTGGTCTGCAGGGAGCTCGGCTGTGGGGCTCCTTTAGTCCTAAAGGGGGGGCTCTCTGGAGACGAGGAGGCTCCAATGTGGCCCAAAGAGTTCCAGTGTGGAGGCCATGAGTCTGCTCTCCTGGACTGTAGAAGCTCAGGCTCAGCTAGAGACACCTGCTCACCTGGCAAAGCTGTTGGCCTCACCTGCTCAGGTAGAAGAGGAGCTGCACTTCTGTTCTCATGAAACTCACTTTGTTCTTTTGCTGACGACTCTCTTGTTTCTGCTCAGAGCCTGATCATGTCAGGTTGGTGGGAGGATCCAGTCGCTGTGCAGGAACACTGGAGCTGAAACGAGGAGTCTGGAGACCAGTATCTGGCTCTGACTGGACCCTGAAGGAAGCAGCTGCAGCTTGCGAAGAGCTGGACTGTGGTGCTGTTTTAACAGCAATGAAGAATGAGTCACTTCACAGAAGACCTGTATGGGAGATCAGTTCAACCTGTGTTCAGCCAGGATCTGCTCTGAAGGAGTGTGCATCATCAGATTCCTCTTCCTCCATCATTGAGATCACCTGTTCAGGTACGCCCATCAGAGACATAACCTATGACAGGAATCTTCCCAGTTCCTTAATATAAATGTACTGTGACATGTTTTCTGTTAGGATCTCCTTATTTCTATAGCAAAAGCTCAGCAACATAACAGATGTGGATATGTTTCTCTAAATTTTTATAGTTGATCATAAAAGCTTGCAGACTGCACTGTGTTGACGCCACATCAGTCCGTCTGTCCATCTCACGCTCCATTTTACCCTCACTCATGAGCAAGACACTAGACACTTGAACTCTTTCACTTTGGGCAGTAACTCACTCAAACCTGAATGCAGGTTACCTTGGAGTGAGTTCCAGTTTTCGGGCAGAGCACCACCATGGTCTCAGGCTTTGGGGTGCTGAGTCTCATCCCAACCGTTTCCCACTCAGCTGCAAAAGGTAGAGACAGAATTCCGAGGTTCCTAAACCGGACGCTGTCCTCACCTCAGCTGCTTCTTCTGATCCTGTCCATTAATATCGAACAGAATCATGACAAGGGCCAACTTTGGCAGAGTCAAACACCCAATGAGTACATATTTGACTTTGCGACGAGAACAAAACTCTCACTTTAGTTATACAAGGACCGGATGACTTGTAGCAATGAACCCGATTCTCCATACTTCCCCACAGGATTCCCCCAAGGGACACAGTTATAGACTTAGACTTAGACTTCTTTATTTGATCCCCCATAGGGGGAAATGTTCTTGTTACAGCAGCAACAATATAAACAGGGAGAGTGAAAAAAACAAAAAAAATAGGCCTTCTCCAAGTCCAAAGCACACATGTAGACTGGATGGGCAAATTCCCATTGCCTCTCCAACAACCCCATGAGGGGTAAAGAGCAGGTCCGCTGTTTCATAACCAGGATGGAATCTGCGTTGCTGGTCTTGAATCTGGAATCGGTTGCGGTCTCCTTTCCAGCACCCTGGAATAAACGTCTCCGGGGAGAATGAACAGTGTGATACCCAGATAATTGCAGCTCACCATACATTCCCCTTTTTGAAAATGGGAAGCACCACCCTGGCCTTCCAGTCCACTGCTACTGCACTTGAAAAGGACTGTCAGCCAAGACAGCTCAACAATGTCCAGAGCCTTCAGCATCCCAGGGCAAATCCACACCTGGCAACTTGGCACCAAGGAGCCTCTTGTGTACCTCAGAGACTTCTGTCATGGGTATGGGTAAGCTTTCACCCAAGACTTAAGACTCTTCTTCCTCCTCCTCCTCTCCTCCCCTGGTGAAGACAGCCTGGACCAAGGCTGCCTGGTGCCGGTCTGCTGCTGAAGGAGACCCCTGGGCTTTTTAATTTGCCAGAATGTTTCATCATGACAATGCTGGCTCAGTAGGTCTGCATGAAATCAAACCGGGTCAAGCTCGTACATCGGACTGGACTGGCAAAAGTGGACACTAGCCTTCTCCCAACCTAAACCACATTAGACACAGGTCGTGATGCAAGAATGTACTATGTAGGACAAACTGCTGTGTGGCCATTCGCCTGGAGGGCATCCTGGGATTTACTGCACTCTGTGGGCCAAGGCCTTGGTGCCATTTGGCGGTTCAACCTGCAGAGCACCTGTGAAGACAAGTTGAATTTACTAGCTAATGAAATAATGTGGATGAATCTGAAATCAGCAACCCACCTGGCAAAGTTGTTGGCCTCACCTGCTCAGGTAGAAGAGAAGCTGCACTTCTGTTCCATTGAAACTCACTTTGTTCTTTTGCTTGTTTCTGCTCAGATCCTGTCAGGTTGGTGGGAGGATCCAGTCGCTGTGCAGGAACACTGGAGGTGAAACGAGGAGAGTGGAGACCAGTATCTGAGTCTCACTGGACCCTGAAGGAAGCAAGTGCTGCCTGCAGAGAACTGAACTGTGGCTCCGCTGTTTCCACTGGAGTGAGAGAAGAGTTCTCACACAAATCCTCATGGTTAATCAGCCCAGGCTGTGTTCAGTCTGGATTATCTCTGAGGGAGTGTGTATCATTAAGTTCCTCCCCCTCCGCTGTTGAAATCACCTGTTTGGGTAAGCCCATGTTCAGTTTGGTCCTTTTAGTGCAAAGTCTAGTTTCATAGTGTATACAGTCACAGATCAGATCAGTTTTACAATCCTCTCTCTGTCTCCAGACTCTGTCAGGCTGGTGAACGGGACGAGTTTGTGCTCAGGCAGACTGAAGGTGAAGTTGAACCAGTCTGACCAGTTGTGGCAGTTTAACCAATCTGACCAGTTGTACAAATTTAACCAGTCTGACCAGTCTGACCAGTTGTGGCAGTTTAACCAATCTGACCAGTTGTACAAATTTAACCAGTCTGACCAGTCTGACCGGTCCTGGTCCTCAGTGTGTGAAGCTGACTTTGACCAGCAGGATGCAGAGGTGGTCTGCAGGGAGCTCGGCTGTGGGGCTCCTTTAGTCCTAAAGGGGGGGCTCTCTGGAGACGAGGAGGCTCCAATGTGGCCCAAAGAGTTCCAGTGTGGAGGCCATGAGTCTGCTCTCCTGGACTGTAGAAGCTCAGGCTCAGCTAGAGACACCTGCTCACCTGGCAAAGCTGTTGGCCTCACCTGCTCAGGTAGAAGAGGAGCTGCACTTCTGTTCTCATGAAACTCACTTTGTTCTTTTGCTGACGACTCTCTTGTTTCTGCTCAGAGCCTGATCATGTCAGGTTGGTGGGAGGATCCAGTCGCTGTGCAGGAACACTGGAGCTGAAACTGGGAGAGTGGAGACCAGTATCTGGATCTGACTGGACCCTGAAGGAAGCAGCTGCAGTCTGCAGACAGCTGGACTGTGGCTCTGCTGCTTCCACAAAAATTAGAATAGAGTCCTCACGCAAATTGTCATGGTGGATCAGTTCTGACTGTGTTCAGTCTGGATCTTCTCTGAGGGAGTGCATATCAGTAGATTTCTGTACTTCCGTGATGGAGATGACTTGCTATGGTAAGCCCATCAGTCACATCATCTATGACAGGAATCTGACATCCTCTTTCACAGTTTGTGGTTTTCCTTGGGTATGCGACTGCAAAGTTTTCTAGAACAGTTGCATCCTGGGGGGCAGAGAAGTGAGCTTGTTCCTGGAGGCTCACTGCTTTAAACTGTGTCGATCTGCACTCTGAAGCAACCTGCAGAGGTTCAGAGTGAAGGTGCTGATTAACCCTCAGCCAGACATGGGCATTAGAGAGAGAATCAGAGGGCTTTAATTCCTTCTTTTAATCCATCTTTGGACATATTTGTTGTTCTTGTCGCCATCAGTGCACAGGGAGGATCAGAGGACCTTATTCTCTAAGACCTGAATCAAAGGGCTTCATGTTAAAGGGACCTCGGTGATTTTAGGGGGTTTAATGTCACCAAAGTTTCTGCTTAAAGGGAGCCGTTGCTCTCATGTGATCTAATGTGAAGACTGAATGTGTTTCATCAGATCCAGCAGTTTCAAGCATCAGGCTGATCCTCCTGCCACTGGCTCTGCTGACGTTCATCACTGCCGTCTGCTTCGTCCATAAGGTACTGCACACATCTCTGTAGGTTAGAGGACTGGCTGAAACCAAAGCACTCAGCCATCTTTGCTTCCATGTGTCTCCAGACCACCAGGGGGCAGAATCCAGGCCCACAGGAGAACATGGAGCTGGATTATCATAAAGCTGGTGTCTGCAGAGCTGAAGGAGGGCTGGCTGAAGAGGAAGGAGCCCAGGCAGCAGAGTAGGACCCTCAGAGAGCTCATCGCCATCCACTCAACTGTCCGTCAGCTCAGTGGGAGACCGGGCTGATGCATCTGATGGTTATTCTGATTCACTGTTTTGTCTTTAAAATGTTCATGTGGCCATTTAAATGGACCATGATGCAAAACTAATACATTAAATCAGATCAATATATTGACACGTCCCTTGGCTTCACGTTATAGTTTTAATAGTGGGTTTACACAATGAAAGTTACTTGAATTATGACCGAACCCCCCGGCCAGAGAAAAGGTCCTTCTGTCAGACTGATAGATGGAAAGATTCATAGTTGCCTCTCTGTAAAGTCTTTTATCTGACTCTTGCATCACAGTGTCTTTTAGCCCGGGGGGGTTCTTTTTTGATGAGATGTTGAGAAACTATGAAAACACTGGAGGCCACAGAAACACTGTTATCATGGGAGAATCTTGACTGGCATGTGTGTCTTCACTTCTGGGGAAATATTTCTGCAGGTGTGTCTTCATATTATAATATTTCTATTATATGAAAAAAATATATAGCCTATCTATCTACCTATCTACCTATCTATCTATCTATCTATCTATCTATCTATCTATCTACACCAAAAGTTAGGGATATTCGACTTTCAGGTGAAATTTATGGAAAATGTAAAAAGGTAATGCTACAGTGATATTATATCATGAAAGTAGGGCATTTAAGTATCAGCATGCACTGGTAGTTTCTTCATCTTAAACAATTTATTGAAAGAAAATCTACCAACAGTGGAGGGTAAACCATAACAAAACATGTTCAGTGTCTCAATAAATTGGGATGTGGCCAAAGGACGTCCACTCCTCTCCTTTCTGTGACTCTTCCAGTCTCTGTATCACTGTTCCAACCTCCTGATGACACTCTGTGACCCTCTAAGCTCAGTGAACACCTCCGTCTGAGGACTTCCTGTTTGAAGCCTCCAGTGTTGAGGTGCTGCTGATCAACTGTTAGGTGTCGTCTTGGTCTCATGATGTCAGAATGTGATCAGCTCGATGAGGAGGACTGTTTAAATACCAATTCTAACTGAAGCAGGAAATGTATTGGTGGATTCATGGATCAAACCTGTTGTGAATGTTGCTGTTAAGCTTCTTGTTAGAGAACAGCAGCTGCTGCAGAAAGTACTGAGACACTGAACAGTTGGACATTCAACAGTTTAGAGAAGGTCACAGGAAGTTCACCTGGAAAGGTTAGAATGCATTTTAGGTTCATCCTGAGACTTAACCTGAAAGCTGAACATCCCTGACTTTTAGTGAGTTTAGTTAAAGCCTGAATCCACAGTCTGCAGGTTAATGGTGGTTTAAGTTTCACTGTGATCTGTTTGGAAGAGTTTGATCAATAAAGTTGAGAAGATATAAACTTTATTTATCAAGAATTAATCACATTGTCACAATCATTTCATGAGAAGAGGTAAAAAACATTTTAGTCCCAGTTTATGGGCAGCAGTGTGTATCTAAAATGTTTGCTCCTTGGTGTGAATGATGAAGGGCCACACTGGCTCTTCCTCATTGTGCGACACTGTTTCCACTTCCACACACAGCAGCTTCTACTGAGGACTTCATGCTGGGTGTTTTGTTTCTCCGTTGACGTTCTGGGCTTCAAGAGAAACTTTAGAGTTCTTAACACAGTGACAGACTCCAACTTATCTAGCAGGTAATAAACACGAACACAGGATCTACTCGGCCTCGGCAGAGTCTGTGATTGTTGAAGACGTTTGAAAGATCCATTCGATCCATTTAAATTGTGTTAAGATGAGTGAAGGCGTCTCTTACGACATCTGAGTTTGAAGAGGTTACTCAAACACTGGAGGCTATAACCTGAGTCCAGGACGTGTTCCTGTTCCAACGCGCTGGCTGGCGTGTCCGCAGGCGTGTGATGGGGAGTCAGCAGCCAGTCTGAGAGGATATAAACGACCCGGCGGATAACAGAGCTTCAGACTGGCAGCTGCAGCTGGACGTCAGGAAGACTCGAACACGACTCAGGTGATCTGCACAACTTCAGCAGGTGAGAAAACAGATGCATGTCTTTGTAGAACTGTCCACAGTCATAATGTAAGGTAAAAGAAGAAATGAATGGAGATCAGAATGAGGTCTGGGATCCAAAGACAGATCCTAACCAGGTCCGGGCTCAGAGACCACAAACTGAACATGGAAGAGGATCGACACTTTGACAGAAGACAGGACATGTGGTCTGAGGCTCACGTGCTTCCTCCTACAAGCTCAAACATTCAGTGAAATAAGGAAGGTTTACTTTAAAAGGTTCACCTGTAATCTCAGATCTCAAAGAGCTGAATGATCAGATCTCCCTGCGCCCACCACCTGATTATCGTTATCTGATCTGCTATAAGTTTGTTGCTGACCGTTGGTCGGTGTACCGACTGAACAGTCCAGGTTTCTGATCTGTCTGCCCAGTGACTGTCTGTCTGTCTCCTGTCTGTCTGTGTGTTGACTCCCACTGTTGTACACTCTCAGCGCTCCTCGAAGAGTTCAAACTAAGACATTTCTCTACAGGTTGGAGAAATGGCTTCAGATAACGTGAAGGTTGCCGCTCTGGGTCGACCCTTCACCCTGGGAATGCTCTACGACGCTCGGACAGATCAGCTCATCCCAGGTAAGCCTCCACTCAGACCACATTGTCATGCTTGCAGGAAACGCAGCGGTAACCTGTTAAAGGTGCAGCAGCTCACCGCACCGAATGGTTTGTCAGCACCACCAACCACTACTACTACTACTTCTTCTTGTTCTTCTTCTTCTGCTCCTCCCTACTGATGTATTCACACCACCACATTCAAGCTGCCACATGAATGTAAAAAAGTAAAAGTGTTTGTTTTGTCCATTATGGGCTACTGTAGAAGCATGGCGGACTCCTGCTCCCCATGTAGATGTGACGGCTCATTCTCACAGCGAGTCTTCATTCTTTTGGGTAATTACACGCTAATGAAAGCACACTCATCAGGGCCAATCAGTGGAGAAACATTCTGTTTAATGTTCCCGCCTTTTAGATTTTATTCTGACTATTATAACCCAGTGGGTCAAGCCTCCCCACCCCCGCTGCAACCGACCCCACCCATCCCAAATGGGTGGTACCTTCTTTGTTGTGAATGAATTGCATTATGATATATAAAGTCTTTCTAAAATAAGGGCACATCGCTTCACTTTTCGTTTGTTTTACTGGGAAAAAAAAGCAAGAATAAAATCAACATCCAAAGAGACTGGCCTTTCACACATATTCACTGTATTACATTTTGAAGATATATTCAAGTAAAATTAACTTCAAATGTTAAAATTGAAGTTAGGAACAGTGCAACAATTTACATTTCCCCATTTAACAGTCGGTTCTGTCAAACTGAACTGGTGTGCAAGAAAATAAGATGCAGTTTTCCAGTTTCTTTTTGAAAAAATCAAGGTGCTTGTTCACATGATCGGGGTGGGGGGGTTCCAAGTGTCTTTTCAGTGTTCAAAGACACAGCGGCCTCTCGTCTTGATGTTGTAAAGCCCAGGGACAGATGTGCTGGTTGTTACAGCTGTAACAGTCATCGCTTCCTTCCTATCTCTTGTCTTTTTCTCTGACTCTTTCTGCGTCACTCTGTCTTTCTCTCTCCTTCTGTAACATGAGCCGCTCTGGGGGGGGCGTGGTGGCAACACAGTGCATTTCACATTGGTTCCACTTGATTTATTTATTTTTCTTAGGTGTAACCATATGATATCGTGCCCTATCTTCACAACTTGTTTGATGATTTTATTATATATTGTTTTACAGGTGTGTGTGTGTGTGTTGTGTGTCTGACATAATGACAAGGAGCAAAGTGTGAGCGTGGGATCCAAACTCTAGCTAGTTTGAAGGTTATGGAAGTATTCCAGAAAAGGTCCCCACACTTTTTGGAACGGGAACCACTGTTTTAAACCAAACCATCATCTTTTCCTAAACCCAACCGAGCAGTTTAAGTGCCTGAACCTAACCAAACCGCCACAGAAGCCTGATGATGATAATAAAACAAACTGAAATATAGAAAATAATCAAGTTTACAAATGAATTCATGTGATTTAGTTTCCTGTTGGTTTCATGCAGGATTTGAGCCCTGTTCATTTGGCTGTGAGTCCTGCACCTAAACCACTGTGTTAACAGACGATGTAGCAGCTGTGTGTCTGTTTGGACCCGAGTGACAATTAACTAATGACACAATTTGCCGTAATTGATCATGATTCTTTTTTTTTCTGAAGACTAAAGCTTGTAATAATGGACATTTAAATGTAAAACTCATGACATCTGTGTTGAATCCACACAATGGAAGTACATTCAAATACAAATACTATTGTTTAACAGCATCTTTTTAACATGGAGCTCAAATTTCTGATAAAACCATCAAGACTTCAACACTGAGCATCAGCCTGAAACGAAATGATTACAAAGCTGAGCCTGTGTGTCACGTTTTAATTTCAAAACCACCAAGGCTGTTTAACTAAATTAAATTAAATATTAAAATATATTATATGTACAAAAAACACAGCACATGGCATAAAAGACGGCCTGAGGTCTCCATCATGTTATTAACTCCCATTTAAAACAATCCATTTTTGACAACTGCAAATTGATTCAGGAATCAAGAATCGAGGTTTTTACTTGAAACTGTTCTTGTTTTGCCACCCGGAGTAAAAGATGACACATTTGTCTACATTTTAATGCATAAATTCGGAATGAGAAGGGAAACGCTGTGAAAGGGATGGAGCCAGGAAAAATAGTTCAAAGTACTCTGAGCCGTTTAAATGGAGGACTTCCATTTTCCTGTTACTATCTGTAGGCTCTTATTTTGAAAACCCAGCCCCGTCCTGACCCCCAGTGAGTTCCTGTCACCCTCTGGGGGCTTTTATTTTGGGGCTTAAGGTTGAGGAGGTTTTGCTACCGTGCGTCCTATGACTCCTTCATCAGCCGATGAATGTGGCAGCTGTTCTCAGAAGCTGTAACTGTGACGAGCTTTGTGAGACTTTATATCAACAAACCGATTTTCCTGCTTCATCAGCTGACTGGTGTTTTCCAATTTCTGCAGGTGTGACATTGTGGAATAATGAAACTCTACAGAAGAACGAGGTTAAAAACTCTCAGCACAGCAGTGAATTTGAAATGTCTGCGTCGGACACCGTTGAATCCAAGTCTAATCTGCTGAATATCAAAGCCTCTCTGAAGGCCAGTTTCCTGGGTGGACTGGTTGAAGTTGGAGGATCTGCCAAATATCTGAACGATACGAAGAAATCCAAGAATCAGTGCAGACTGACGTGTCAGTACAAAGCCACCACCGACTTCAAGCAGCTGTCGATGTCCGACCTTCTGACCCTGGACTCAGAGCAGACGAGCATCATTGAGAACAGCGTGGCGACACATGTGGTCACGGGCATCCTTTACGGGGCCAACGCTTTCTTTGTCTTCGACAGCGAGAAGGTAAAGTCCAGCAGCGTTCAGGACATCGAGGGCAGCATGGAAGCCGTGATAAAGAAGATCCCCTCGTTTAATGTTGAGGGGAAAGTTGAGATCAAGCTGACTGAGGAAGAGGAAGCGCTGACCAAGAAGTTCTCCTGCAAATTCTACGGGGATTTCATTCTTGAAAGCAACCCTGCGACATTTGTAAATGCCGTGAAGACCTATGTAGACCTTCCAAAGCTGCTGGGAGAAAACGGAGAGAACGGCGTCCCACTGACCGTCTGGATGATGCCGCTGAAGAATTTGCACTCAGAGGCTGCTGAGATGACAAATGAGATCAGCGTCGGACTGACGAAGAAAGTTCAAGATGCTCTAGAAGACTTGAAGGAAATAGGAATGAGATGTAACGACTGTCTGAGCGACAGCGTGGTGAAGAGTTTTCCACAGATCCACAAAAAGCTCCTCACTTTCCAAAAGTTATGTAATTATTACGCATCTAACATCCAGCAGACGATGGCGGAGATACTTCCCTCCGCCCGCAATGGTGAAGAAGTCGAGAGATCAGCAGAACAAGTCTTGTTCTCAGACAGCGGAGACTCGTCGCCGTTCAGTCATGAAAAGCTGAGCAGATGGCTGGATCATAAAGAGAGAGAGATCAACGTGGTCCGGTCCTGTCTGGAGATCATGGAGGGAACAAAGGTGGTCCAGAGCCAGTCGGAGATGGACAGAGAGGTTCTCGCTCCAGGTGTACACGAGGCGCTGATCTTTGTCTTCACCTCCCTGGACACCCCCGACCCCTGCCTCCACGACATGGACAACCACCTGGAAGGACTTAAAGCAGGAAGTACCAGCGACGACCCGTGGTACTACTCAGATGATGTTTTCATCAAAATGAGGAAAAGAGCAAAAGATTTCCATAAGTTTACCTTGAAGGGCAGCGGAGGCTGTTTCCTGGTCGCAGCCATTGCAAATGAGAAGCACAAAGGAGCGAGCGTCTACCGCTACAGGAACGGCATTCTGGTCAATGAGGACTTCTACATTCAGGATCACCTCAATGTGGAATCGCTCACAGACATAAAGGATCTAATCGACTGTAAGTGATTTACTTTCACTGTCTGACTAACGACTAAACCCCGTATTAGTTAACCCAGTAACAGTAACTGTACTGTCTGTGCTGCAGTACCAGCAGTAACTGTACTGTCCGTGCTGCAGTACCAGCAGTAACTGTACTGTCCGTGCTGCAGTACCAGCAGTAACTGTACTGTCCGTGCTGCAGTACCAGCAGTAACTGTACTGTCCGTGCTGCATTACCAGCAGTAACTGTACTGTCCGTGCTGCAGTACCAGCAGTAACTGTACTGTCCGTGCTGCAGTGCCAGCAGTAACTGTACTGTCCGTGCTGCAGTGCCAGCAGTAACTGTACTGTCCGTGCTGCAGTACCAACAGTAACTGTACTGTCCGTGCTGCAGTACCAGCAGTAACTGTACTGTCCGTGCTGCAGTACCAGCAGTAACTGTACTGTCCGTGCTGCAGTGCCAGCAGTAACTGTACTGTCTGTGCTGCAGTACCAACAGTAACTGTACTGTCTGTGCTGCAGTACCAGTACCAGTGCAGTTAAACATGTGGTAGTTGTACTGTAGTAACTTGTTGAGTAAACAGTTCTTTCCATGTTCATGTGAACGTTAAATATTCGTTCCTGTTGCTGATGAACGAGCGTCTGAGTCGTGATCATGATGTCGTTCTCTCCTGCAGATGCCTATGATGTCACTCTGGACCCCGACACAGCACATGACAGCATCAGTCTGACTTCGGAGAACAAGACGGCGACTCTCAGAAGGTCTCAGGGGTACGAAGACTCCCCCCAGAGGTTTGACTCTGTGTCACAGGTCCTGTGCAGAGAGGGGCTGACTGGGCGCTGCTACTGGGAGCTGGACTGGGGTCCTGTAGCATCAATGGAGTCCAGCGCAGGTGTTTGCTACTCAGATCTGCAAAGGAAAGGGGGCGGCGACGAGAGCCGTCTTGGGAAGAATGCCATGTCCTGGTGTTTAGGCTATCAGCACAACTTCTTGTCAGGAGACAGTGTTGTTTATGTAGAGCACGATAACAAGTCACAGGATCTAGGTCAACCTGTCATCAACAAACTGGGGGTGTTCCTGGACTGGTCTGGTGGCTCTCTGTCTTTCTACAGTGTCTCAGATGCCGCCCTGACTCACCTCCACACCTTCTACACCACCTTCTCCGGGCCCCTGTACCCAGCCATCGGCCTGAACACCTTATTCAGCTACATGAAGCTGTGAACTTCACCTGATTCAGTTCAAAACCTGTGAAGCAGCATCATCAGTCACATTCAGCCATGACAAACATTAGAACGCTTCCTTAGCAACATGTGCTAAAGACCTAAACACATGACAACACTTGAATACAAGCAGAATGAAATGTGAGCAGCAGCCTTCTGCAGCACCCACATCCTTACTGTGTCTCGCTCTCTGATTGATATACTGATGTACTGATGACTGTCTGACCTTCTTTGCAAAGAATAAACCTTATAAAGACGTCCTGTTTTTCCAAAGTCTTCTTTCAGTTCTCACCAATAGAAAACACTCTTCTTCTTCTTCTTCTTCTTCCTATTATTAGGCAGCAGGTCACATTTTTCACTTTGAGGGAGAAAAGACGACGAGTGTGGATGTGTGGACATGAGAATGTACAAGAATAAAAATATAGTGCAAATAGAGAGATACAGGATTCAAAGGATTCAAAGTGTTTGTTATCATGTGTACAGTGCAGGAACGGGTTTCCCTGTACAATGAAAATCTGACTTTGCCGTCCACGCTGAATGCCAAAGAGTTTAAAAGAGTAAAGAAGGAGAGGATAAAATATAAAATATAAACTACTATTGCCAACATATAAATATATTTGCAAAATGTGCAATTTTATTAACATAAAGCAAAGTGAGTGTGCAGATTAGAGGGAGTTGGGTGTTGTATACAGTGGAAATGTTGTGGTTCTGATGGTGATCAGACGGTGACAGTCTCTGCCGTCAGGAGGTGCTGGCTGCTGCGGTGTTGTGCAGTCTGATGGCTGATGGTATGAAGGAGCCGCCCAGTCGCTATAGAGGTGATGTTAGATGACCAGAGCCGGTGTGGCTTCAGTTTTAGAGCAGGAAGCTGAGATTCATCCACACCTTTATCTCCTCCAGGCAGGTGGAAGGAGATATGGCTGCAGAGGAGTTAGTTTAAAGCAACAACAGCTATTCTACTCTACTCTACTCTACTCTACTCTATTCTACTCTACTCTACTCTACTCTACTCTACTCTACTCTATTCTATTCTACTCTACTATACTCTACTCTATGTCAGAAACCACAGCTGAGACAGAAACTCTCCGAGCAGCTGCTGCAGGTGAGGAAGAGTCCACTAGATGGAGCAGGTGATCCACCATCAGAGGAGGAGCTCTGACATTCAGGCTTCTCTCTCATGAGCTCTGAGCTAAAATGCTGCTTGTTGTTGGTGTGCAGGTCCCAGGACCTCTCTGCTGGACTCTGACGCTCTGCTGGACTCTGACGCTCTGCTGGACTCTGAAGCAGCATTTTGTTTGGTTGTGTTTGTGAGTCGGGTCACACTGTGGGAACCTGATGTTTTACAGGTAGGAGGGCAGGTGTAGGACCAGCATGCACCTGGGTGGGCCTGGCCTGTAGCTTTTTACCAGCACTACAAAGGCAGCAGGAACCAGAATGTATTTTCTGTTTCTTATTTTGTCTACTTGCTTGTTTTGAGAAAATAAACCAGGAGAAAGCGCTGCATACCCATGATGCACCTGTGGCCCTTTGATTCTACGTTTGAATTTGAATTTTTTGACGAATGGCCACTACAGGTCTAGCAGAGATGTCTCCAGTCAGACAATCAATGATTTATTTCAAACAAACAGTTTCAGAGTTTTCAGTAAATGAAGACAGATAAATACACAAGTTTGTCTTTAACACAGATCACAGGTGGAAAATAAAAAACCACTTGGAAACAGGACCAGACTGTGTTTATTACGTTATCTCGTGGCTTCGCTCCCTCTGTCCGCCCTCAGAGACTTCAGCTCCTGCTGCTCAGTCGACTGAGTCCCTGACGTGGACGCCGTGCTCTCGCCGTCCGGCCCGCAGAGGAGGGCGCGGGGCAGCGAGCTGCAGAGGGCCTTCCCGAACATGGAGCTGGAGAAGACGTAGACGATGGGGTCGAGGGCCGAGTTCAGGAAGTTCAGGCCCAGAGACACGATGGTGAGCTGGGTGAAGGTGTAGAAGGAGGCGCAGTCCCACGGGCGGTACGAGCGGATGACCCACACCCCGATGGTCGTCACCGTGGTGGGTAAGAAGCACACCATGAACACCGCCACGATGACAGCGCACACCCGCATCGCCTTCCGCACCTTATCTGGTTTTCCCATCTGCCGCTCCTTCAGGAAGCTGGAGATCCGGATGGAGCAGAACAGCAGCAAGGCCAGCGGGACCACGAACTCCACCACCGTCAGGACCCGGTGCATGCCGACCAGGATGAGGATGGCCCGCGACGCCTCTTTGTAAGACGTGAAGAAGAAGCACTGCGTGGTGTTGCCGCGGCCCTTGATGTGGCTGTAAGCCAGCATGGGAACCCCCGGAGTGATGACCAGCGTCCAGACGAACGCCGACAGGAACGCAGCCCGGCGCTTGGTCATACGGCTGAACCGGTGCTGAGGATGGACCACCTGGAGCAAGAGCACAGCGGGGACACGTGTTTTACACCATTTAGAGCCGATGTTATGCTGTCAGGGCCGAGTCCTGGAAGTCCTCATGCAGGGTTCATTTAAAAGATCAATTAGGATCAATTAGGATCAACTTCTGCGTCAGATTACATTTGATCACTTTGTCATTTTTCTCTCCTGGAAGCTGAAGTTGTAAAAAGTATTTTTGGGGGTGAAGTCGACCAACGGAGGGTTTAACTCAGAAAACTGTTGAATGCTAATGTTCATTATTGATCTGACAGAAAAAGGTCCTGAAGTCTGACCTTCAGCTGACTTTACTGCTGTTTCACACCGTTACAATGATCCTGTTCCAGTTTGTCTAAAGGCTCTCTGAGCTCTGTCATTAAAATGTATTAGAATTATTGCTTTTATCCAACTATATCAATTATTAATGAATGACTTTCAGTTAACGGTTTAAACTGACATGAACTGAACTGATAATCACTGTTATTTGAAGAATGATGCGTGGAAGCGTGGCAGTGGATGTAACGGCAGAACTTGCACTCATTTCCTCACCTTGAAGTATCGGTAAACTGCCACCACGGTCATGAGGGCGATGCTCGCCGTGCGGTTGGAAAACATCATGAAGAGGTTGATCCGGCACAAGCCGTCTCCAAACACCCAGTGGCCCCTGAGCAAGGCATCGATCCTCAGCGGCAGACTCACCAGAGCCAGGAAGTCGGCGATGACCAGGTTGAAGAGGAACAGGGTGTTGGTGTTCCAGGCTTTCAGCTTAAAGCAGAAGACCCACAGGGCGACCAGGTTTCCCAGCAGCCCCAGGATGACATCAATGGTGAGGACGGGGGGCAGGATCACACCCTCCAGCTGAATACCGACCGGTGGGCAGCCGCCGCCCTGACCGCTGCCGGGCACCGGGGTCGTCGAGTTTAAGACCAAGACGGTGAAGTTCTCGTTCTGCTCCGACGGCATTTTGGCGAATTTCACCTTCAGTGTGTGTTCTTAGCTTCTGTTGGACTGAAGTAGACGAGTTAGAAGAGTCAGAGGAAAGGATCTGTATGAGCCTCTGTATTCAACAGAGGAAAGTTTGGACATTACCACATTTGCCACTTTTTTTTTAACACATCCTTTTGGTTTAACCACAAACAGCACACACACCAGACTACATTCACTAAAGCAGGGATTTTAGAGAACAGGACACAGGAGCTGCTGGTCTAACTTTTGTGACGTTGGTATTTTAACATGTTAGCTTGGATCTAAATGAACTCTTTAAAACACTGAACACACACACACTGACTGATGGAGGCAGCAGCAGAGCAGCTAACACGCTGCTAAACACTAAATCCACTTTTAGAAATGTGCTGGTGTTTTCTACAGTTCCATCTCAGCCACAACCAGAGCTCTGAGAGGAACTTCAACATTTGTCATGACACAAATTCAACAACGTGAAACATCTCTAAAGGCCACACGGGGGCGCTAAATATCAACAACGTCATCTCCATGGTTACTCACTTTTTAACAGCTTTGAACAAACACCATTTCCCATCAGCCCACAGACCATCGCTGCTGACCACTGTCTGTGGTGAGTTCACTGTCTTTAGTAACAGCAGGACAGATGAGTGACTGTGGTGAGTTCACTGTCTCCTGACCCTCCTCTGATTGGTCAGGTTCAGACAGGACCCTCCTCTGATTGGTCAGTGAGCAGGTAGCCCCGCCCTCTTCCTGGTGTATCTTCCTCTAAATGGACCTTCACTGACTAAATGAACATCCTGCTGTGCTGAAGAAGACAGTAAACTAGAGGCTGAGAGCAGAACCTCATCAGCTGATAACGCTCCGGTAACGTGACGGCTCACTGTGACACCTGCTGCTGTTCACGTTGTTGCTGCCGACTGGAATATAAAAGGTTTAGATAATGTTTCACATCAAACAGATGTAGAATAAAGACCTCTGGTCATCAAATCAGTGTTTTTCATCCGTTTTTTGAATTCACAACAAAAGAAGAAAGTTCTTCTGCTCTAGATTTTCTTCACTGCTTTAAATAACTTCTCAACAAAATGAGCAGATTGGCAGCTGAGAGCTGATCGACAGTCGGCCGCCTCGGTCCAGCCTGATGGTGACGTTTGCATGTACGGAGGCTCTGAAGGGTCAAATGACTGCCGGCCCTGTTGTGAAAACTTTGATGGCGGACGAAAGTTTGTGTAAACATGACCGACGTGACGAGTATTTATTATTGCAAAAGTCTGTGAGAATAAAAGTATAATTTTACAAGGAAAAAGTCAAATTTCAGGATCGAAACGATCAAAAAAAATCTTATTATAGTATTTTGAAAAGAAAGCATATACACACACACAAACTATAGGTTCTCCTTCAGAAGAAATATAGTCTGGTTATTAATTATGATCATGCTTCAAACTGAGTGAGGTTGCAGCAGTTTGACAGAAGCGTTTCTCTGTTGCAGAGGAAGCGTGTCCTCGCTCATGAGGCGTCTGTTCACCACACCACTATCACCACTATCACTACTATCACCACTATCACTATCACCACTATCACCACTATCACCACTATCACTATCACCACTATCACCACTATCACCACTATCACTATCACCACTATCACCACTATCACCACTATCACTATCACCACTGTCTCCTCGTCAGCGTCAGGTTTCCTCTGACAGGAAGCAGCCGGACAGAACAAACCACTCCGTTTGAATGTGAACTAAACGAAGCTGAGAGGTTTCCTGTGGGGCTCCTCGTTCTTAGTGGAAGTGAGGAGGCGAGGTTTGCCCCTGGACCTGGAGAGCCAGCGTTCAGCTTCTACGCTCCGCAGACCTGCATCAAACTGCAGGTCTGCTGCAGCTCTCAGCTCATTAAAGACTCATTAAGACTTTCATTAAATCACTTTCTTCATTTCTTATACTGAAAATGACCGGCACAGGACACCAACCCTCCAGGACAGACTCCACGACTCAAAACGCTCTCAAATAATCCCAATAATCCCAAATCAGCTTTCTAATCAGAGAAAACATCCTGTGCTGACCTGGACTGATGAGGCTCCTCTGGAGGCTCCTTCATGTTTTAAAGGGTTTCCTCTGATCTCAGACCTTTTCTTCCAGAAGTGGACGACAGGCTCGACTGTGGCGTCACGTCTCTGATTCTCTAAAACTTCCCTCACATGACGTCTCTTTCAGATCTTAGTTAGTTTAGCAGCTCGTCTCTGAACCTTCTCAAGTTTTTCTATTTATTTTAATTAAAACCAGCAAATTCAGGATGAGACCTCACCGAGGGTTTGTGGAACGGTTAAACTATTTCCTTTAAAAAAGGTTCTTCAGGTTATCGCCAACATACAATTTACTTTTTAATCAATTCTGAAATACATGTGTGAAATTCAAGGGAACTATCAACCACAACACCGCTGTTCTTCTCCTCCTCCACTTTCTGTGCCACCAGTTCAGTCTCATCAACTGTGGTCCTTTGTTTTCCCATAAATGTCCACATTTAATTACTCTAAATGTTTTCATATTATCTGCAAAAAGATATGCATCAGATTGTATCACACCCGGTAAGTCATTTATATCTAGACAACAAAGAGTGCCGGGCCCAGCACAGATCCCTGTGGAACTCCAGAAGGCACTGGTTTCCATTCTGAAGTGGCACCAATTATTCCTGTAGCTTTCTTAGTCTTCTTCTATTTTAGCTTTTTTATTTTCTCGTGTCTCTGTTTCCTGTTTTATTTTGTAGTAAAAGTCCTGCCCTTGTGATTGTGTGCACCTGTTTGATTCACCTGTCGTCCCTCCACGGCTGCGCTGATCCTCTGATTTTTGGAGGAGGTGTGGAGTCAGAGCAGCTTCTCATTGTTAACGTCGGATTTATTTTCTGCGTTGGTGTGAAAATGATGAAACAAACAGGTCACTTCGTCGATACGAAGTCAATAAGTCATGTGACTTTTGCACATTGGGATGCACTTTTTTATTTATCGGATAAAAATCAATCAATTCTTCTTCTTCTGCCTCTTTCAGATCTTTTGTTGCTGTGTTCTGTGTTTGGAAGCTGTTTTCTCTTCTGTTTTATCTGTTTTTAATTGTTTGTCTGTAAATTAGTGTCCAGCATTGACAGCCATCTTTAATTTCAGCGTTCTAAAGCCTGGTTCTCTTCACAATCCCACCTGTGCACTCTGTTTGTTCTATGTTCCTTCTCTTTAGTTTTACTTTATTATACCGACAACCGAAGAACTAAAGACGAGAACTGTCAAAGACACTTTTAATCAGGATTCTGGTGTCAGAGGTCGCCTCCTGCATAATGAAGCATTGCTCACATCACTCTCTTGATGCTGGGCTGTGAAATATAAGGAGGACGCAGAAGGAAAGTGTCAGCGGCCGATATCTCAAAATCTGGTTCAGTGAACTGATCGATTTTTTTTTTAATGAAAAAAATCATAATAATTCTTCTGTTGGTTTTAGGACATGGACCCAAGAGACTTTTTTGTAGGTCTTGGCATTGGCCATATACACAGTGAATTTGAAAAAAATTTGTAGGTGGCGCCGTTGAGTCGTTTTAGCAAATCCAGACCTATAAACCAGATGAAATGACTCATTTTGACACTGTACAGCAACTTTCCATCAACTTTTTGCTCTGAAAACGAAACGCCACGCCCTTAAGAATCTACTCAGATAACTGATAACAGATTTTTGATAACTTTTCATCATTAATATTATGGGCACACACACACATGAAGTTTGAGGGAGATCTGATAAACCCCCTGGGACTAGATAGACAATTTACAAACCCTATTTATGGCCAAAAATCCATTCAATTTTTCACTTTATTAAAAATAATAAATTTCCTGTTGGCTTTACAACGTGGCTCCAAGAGACTTTTTTGTAGGTCTTCTAATTCTCTATATACTCACCAAAGCACATATCTGTAGGTCAAACATATCGCGGGGGCTGCTTTGTTGAAATGTTGCAGGGGGCGCCGTGGAGAAGGAGGCGTGGCTACAGGGACAGCGTTTCACGAAAGCTCACGTGCTTCGTAATGTTGCATCATCAAAGTCTTGGGAAGGTTTTCACCCAATTTGAGGTGTCTGTGGTTAACCTGCTGGGAGATAATCTTTCGAGAGTAAAGCGTGACACTTCCTCCCGCCAATAGGTGGCGCTATGACTATCGTTAGGGCCCTAATTAAAGCTGCAAGCAGCATTGAAGGACCCTCGCAAATGTGCGCGCGTCATTAATCTATACATCTCCTCACTCTGAGTGTACATGTTGTTATATATTATTGGTGCTAGTAGTATTAGTATTATATAACACATCTCCTCACTCTGAAGGTACACGTTGTTATATATTATTATTAGTAGTAGTGGTATTATTTGTATCACTATTATTATTATTATAATATGGTACAGCGCCTCACTCTGAGTGTACATGTTGTTATATATTATTGTTGGTAGTAGTAGTAGTGGTAGTAGTATTATTGGTATTATATAGTACAGCGCCTTACTATGATTGTGCATATGGTTATATATTTTTATTAGTAGTATTATAATAGTGGTATTATTGTTATTATTATTATTATTAGACTCTGGACTCACCTGGTGCAGTAATTTACCTCTGTGTAATAATTTGTAATAATAATTTTTAATCTCTCTTTTTCTTTTTATTCATACTTTCTAAGGTTAGCAGAGCTAGTTAGCTACACATCCAAATACATAGAGTTCATTTGCCATTTGGATTTATTATTTTGTGAATAGAGAAAGAACTTATTATAGTGTACAGTAAAGAGACACAGATTTTAATTTAGAAAAACAACTGCTGCATGCAGGGGTTTTTTTGGATTCTGTTTTTTTAGTGTGGATTATGAATGGTGAGCAGAGTTTTGTGGAGAGGAGCAGAGAGCAGGACCACTGTGGAGGAGGACCAGCGTGGAGGAGGACCACCGTGGAGGAGGACCACCGTGGAGGAGCAGTGTGGAGGAGGACCACCGTGGAGGAGGACCACCGTGGAGGAGGACCACCGTGGAGGAGCAGTGTGGAGGAGGACCAGCGTGGAGGAGGACCACCGTGGAGGAGGAGCAGTGTGGAGGAGGAGCAGTGTGGAGGAGGACCAGTGTGGAGGAGGACCAGTGTGGAGGAGGAGCAGCGTGGAGGAGGACCAGTGTGGAGGACGCCACGTCCAGCTTGTGCTGTATCCAGGGTAAGGAGAAGGAGAAGGCATCACTCCATGACACTCAGTTAGGGATCTTTCAGTGCAAAAACAAGATGTACTTACTGAACTGGACTGAACACATACATACTTTTTTTCCCCTTTTTTTTGGGTAGATTTTACTATTTGTTTTCTATAAAAGTGCCCTAAAATTGTATATACTTACCTGTTTTGGCAGGTAAGTAGGACGGTGAGTCTCGTATACCTGCTGCTATGCATTGTAGCGGCTTTGGGATCACACACATGATAAGTTGAAGATAAAGATAAAAACTTTATTGATCCCTCAGTGGGGAAAGTTTGCCGTTACTGCAGCTCAAGACAAAGCACACAGTTAAAGGAATAGAAAATTAAATAACCATAAAATATATAGAAAAAAACCTTATATACACAAAGAAACACAGCTAATGCTGATTTCCTGTAATATCTAATATTGCTTCATTTTAAAACCTGATTTTACGTCTTTCCGATACTGACAATAATCTATCTACTGTTTATTAATAACAACCCGTTATCAGCAGAACGTTACCGCGGGTGAATTCAATACGAAGTCAGTGCAAAGACACGAATAGACACAAGCGGAAAAGTTGGGCGTTTAAAAGCCTTGACACGTCTACAGCAGAACACCTCTGCAGCAAATACTGAGGAAAGAAACGATTGCAAAGAGAAATAGAATTTCTAATTTTTATTTTTATTTTTATTCTTTTCTAATTTAGTCAAATTTAGGATTGGGAGAAACCGAAGCAGCTCGGAGGAAACCCAATCAACTCAGTGGTCACCTGTGCGGTCCCCACGGCAACGGGATCACGGTCCAGAACTGAACCCTGGCCTTGTTGCTGCGAGGCCGCGACGATGAACACCGAGCAGCTAAGGGACCTGAAGTCCTGCATCAAGTCCAGGCCTCTCTGCGCTACCAGCCCCAGTGAGGCGTGAGCATAGAGAATAACCTGGACATAAGCTGGGACTTCAGATCCCAACAGACCTTTTTCACAGCCACAGCTGTCACAGCAGGAGCCAGCGTGCACAAAGCCTGGACCCAGATGGTTTTGGGGCTGTTCAGCATACTTGTGCACTTCCTGCCACGACTGAATGTGTGCTGTGAAAAAGGTCTGTCCCACCCACCCACCCGCCCGAAGGCCGTAGATTACTCGTCTTTGCAGGAGCGTCTTTTGAAGAAGCCCTTTTTGCTGGTCTTCTGTGGCTTCATCAGGTGCTCTTTGAAGGTCTCGATGACGAGTTCGTATGTCTTTTGGTCCTCTATCAGCAGACAAGTCCTCAGATAGAAGGCCTTGATGAGCTTCTTGCACAGGTCGTTGTGCACTGATTTGACTGTCCTTTTACTGTTGCAGTGACTTGGCTTGAGAGTAATGTCAGAGGATGAGATCTCTGCACAAAGCATCTCTGTCAGAGTCACGGTGATGGTTTTCATGGTACCAATGGGCAGCTGCTGGTTTGGAAAAATCTCCATAAGCAGCGCGATGACCATCAACTTGCAGCACTGTCTATCCTGATCACTGACCGGTTGTCCTTTGGCCTCATGTGCAGCTTTGACACTACTGGAAGCTGCCTCTGCCTCTACCAGTGTGTCAAAGACTGGTTCTGTTGTGGCCTCACATGCAGCTTCATCAGCACTGATCGCTGGCTCATCAGTGGGCATCAGAGTGTCACTTTCCATGTCCTCGGGCTCCGCGGCCATTAATGGCAGATTTACTGCGAGTCCTTCAATCTGCTTGATAACAACACTGGCGTGGTCCCTCTGCGTCTGGTGCGCTTGTTCCTGCTGGTAGAGCCAGTTCGTCATCAGGTTCATGAAAGCGTCCACTTCGGCCCGAATCTCCACCATGAACTCCACCTTTTGCTCCTTGTTCAGTTTCAGGTGGTGGAACACAACGTCACTCAGCTGCTTGGCAAAGATCTCGTGCTTGCCACTGGAAATGTCCGTGGCAAGTTTTGTGTAGAGGCTCTCGTCGTTGGTGCCGCTTGTGTCCTGATTATCGGTCGCAAGGATCATGTCCTCCACCAGACAGTCCACCCCCTGAATCAGCAGGTCCAACGATGCCTTGTCCTTTTCTGGGGAGCAGTCAAGTCTGTACCTCAGATCTTCCACACTGCGGAGGATGTCCTTCTTGGCAAAGTTGGTGATAAAAAAGGCCTTGATTCGACTTCCCAACCTGTCCCAGCAGGATGCTTTTTTGGATTTGACGTCAGGCTGAGTTGTCTGCGACTCAGACTTCTCCACCACAATGATTTTGAGCTCGGATGCTGCCTGGCTTGAATCCTTTGAATAACTGGACTGTTCCTCCTCTGACATGTTGTCAAAATGATTGACCAAAGACAAACTGCCGGCTTCTCTCTCCAGGATCTCTTTGATGTGTTTGCTGGTTTCACAGAGAAGGCTGTCTGTTTCTGTCTCATCGTCTTTTAGAGAGGTTACTGGGGTCTGATGGGGCTCAATCTGCTGGTCCAACGATGCCTTGTCCTCTTCTGGGGAGCAGTCAAGTCTGCACCTCAGATCTTCCACACTGCAGTGGATGTCCTTCTTGGCAACCTTGGTGGTAAAAAAGGCCTTGACTCGACTTCCCAACCTGTCCCAGCAGGATGCTTTTTCGGATTTGACGTCAGGCTGAGTTGTCTCCGACTCAGACTTCTCCACCACAATGATTTTGAGCGAAGACTCTGCCTGGCTTGAATCCTTTGTGCACCTGGACTGAAGCAGGTCGCGTTCCCCCTCTGACATGTTGTCAAAATGATGATTGATGCTGATTTCACGAAGAGGGCTGTCTGTTTCTGTCTCATTATCTTTTAGAGAGGTTACTGGGGTCTGATGGGGCTCAATCTGCTGGTCCAACGATGCCTTGTCCTCTTCTGGGGAGCAGTCAAGTCTGCACCTCAGATCTTCCACACTGCAGTGGATGTCCTTCTTGGCAACCTTGGTGGTAAAAAAGGCCTTGACTCGACTTCCCAACCTGTCCCAGCAGGATGCTTTTTCGGATTTGACGTCAGGCTGAGTTGTCTCCGACTCAGACTTCTCCACCACAATGATTTTGAGCGAAGACTCTGCCTGGCTTGAATCCTTTGTGCACCTGGACTGAAGCAGGTCGTGTTCCCCCTCTGACATGTTGTCAAAATGATTGGCCAAAGACAAACTGCCGGCTTCTCTCTCCAGGATCTCTTCGATGTCTTTGCTGGTTTCACGAAGAGGGCTGTCTGTTTCTGTCTCATCATCTTTTAGAGAGGTTACTGGGGTCTGATGGGGCTCAATCTGCTGGTCCAACGATGCCTTGTCCTCTTCTGGGGAGCAGTCAAGTCTGCACCTCAGATCTTCCACACTGCAGTGGATGTCCTTCTTGGCAACCTTGGTGGTAAAAAAGGCCTTGACTCGACTTCCCAACCTGTCCCAGCAGGATGCTTTTTCGGATTTGACGTCAGGCTGAGTTGTCTCCGACTCAGACTTCTCCACCACAATGATTTTGAGCGAAGACTCTGTCTGGCTTGAATCCTTTGTGCACCTGGACTGAAGCAGGTCGCGTTCCCCCTCTGACATGTTGTCAAAATGATGATTGATGCTGGTTTCACGGAGAGGGCTGTCTGTTTCTGTCTCATCGTCTTTTAGAGAGGTTACTGGGGTCTGATGGGGCTCAATCTGCTGGTCCAACGATGCCTTGTCCTCTTCTGGGGAGCAGTCGAGTCTGCACCTCAGATCTTCCACACTGCAGTGGATGTCCTTCTTGGCAACCTTGGTGGTAAAAAAGGCCTTGACTCGACTTCCCAACCTGTCCCAGCAGGATGCTTTTTCGGATTTGACGTCAGGCTGAGTTGTCTCCGACTCAGACTTCTCCACCACAATGATTTTGAGCGAAGACTCTGTCTGGCTTGAATCCTTTGTGCACCTGGACTGAAGCAGGTCACGTTCCCCCTCTGACATGCTGTCAAAATGATGATTGATGCTGGTTTCACGGAGAGGGCTGTCTGTTTCTGTCTCATCGTCTTTTAGAGAGGTTACTGGGGTCTGATGGGGCTTCTCAGTTTCAACCAACTCATGGTCCTCCTCACTCAGCTCTACTGATGCCTGGTGTTCATCAGCTTCACTTTTCTGACTTTGTTGATCTGACATGTCAGCACCGAAGTTGGGGGTGAAGCACGTTGATGAGGCACATTTTTTCAGCATTTTGACGACACATCTTACTATTTGCTGCAGTCTCTTGGTGGAGGCCGGCGGTTTTACTCCATCGCTGCTCTCGTCACTGCTTCTGGAGAGCTTGTTAACCCTCTCAGAGACTTCTTTAGCCACGAGTAATGTCATTCTGTTTTTGGTTTTGCTAGGGATGTTCACTTGGACACCTGACGCTTCCACCAAAGTCAATGGAATAACATCACCCAGACTCTTGTTGACTTCCTCTGATGATATAGCCAAGTTCTTCTGTGATCCACTGGATCCAGAAGAGGTTTTGGGTGATTTAGGAGGACTTTGTGATGAGTCCTTCCCCTCTGACAGGCTTAGTTTGACTGCCTTATAAATAGATGTGGATATAATGTTAATTATATCCACAAAAAGGTCAGTGATGGTGTCTTTTGTTGCCTGGTCAGCCCACCCTCTTTCTAGCATCGCCCACTGTAACCCCGTCAGCCTCTTAAAGGCATTTTCGATAAGTGGGCGAAGGGTTTCCTTTGTGACCTGTGGAAGGGCGATTTCCACGGTCTCTTCTCTGCTTCTGTTCTTCATTGAACCGGCTGTCTGTATTCGCTGTGCTGATCTCTGTGGAACGACGTGAACGGGCTCTCAAAGATTAGAAGGAAACTGACGGCTGTCTGTATTCGCTGTGCTGATCTCTGTGGAACGACGTGAATGGGCTCTC
This sequence comes from Pempheris klunzingeri, assembly GCF_042242105.1. Lineage (NCBI taxonomy): Eukaryota > Metazoa > Chordata > Actinopteri > Acropomatiformes > Pempheridae > Pempheris > Pempheris klunzingeri. The sequence continues at coordinate 640,780 of NC_092031.1, forward strand.
AAAGATTAGAAGGAAACTGACGGCTGTCTGTATTCGCTGTGCTGATCTCTGTGGAACGACGTGAACGGGCTCTCAAAGATTAGAAGGAAACTGTATGTTGGACTTGGGTCCTATATACAACCTTCCCCCCCCGATGACATCATCAACATTCCATTGTCCTTTGATGACATCATCACATTAAAGGATCTTCGAAGAATTTAAAAAATAACAACAACAGAACTCCACTGAAGGGGCCTCAGGAGAGTTTGAATCAAAACAGGGAAACAAAATAGATTTCAAACAAAGTGAACATGGTTTCACAGAGATTATCACTTCATCCAGAGATGAGGGACGTTTTGAGTGACTTTTAACTGATTCATTATTGGTGATTCATGGATGTGGACCTTTCCAAGAAGACGACAGGTGTTTCAGATGTATTTCCTTTCATTAAAACCCAAAGAACAGGAGCACCGATTCCTTCAGTCCTTTCAGGCAGTTAAGATAAGTAACCTAATGTTGTGTTTGGAACCTATGGGGAAACAGGCTTATTTTGATTTTGTAATATAATCTTATACTATTTTTTTCTAATACTGTTCTTATTCAAATTGTCTGCCGAGAATGAACCAAAAATAACAAAGATTCTGGTAGAATTTTGATTATTGTAGCTCCAACAGAACAAATGTGCTTTCAGTCACGGAGGTAATCTCATATTGTATTTTATCAAGTTAACATGTAAGAACAGTCTTTGTTATTGTGAACAGATAATATACTACATCAAGTACATAATAATAATTATAATAATAATATATAACAACATGTACATTATTAATGTGTCAGGAAGCAGATATGTTCAGATTTTTGGGGGCATGAATGGATTTCTTTCATTTCTGCAACAAAATTGTAAGTTTTTTTCATATAAAAACATCACAGACAGTAGAATTTGTTTGAAGAACCTTTCATGTATTTAACAAATATTTTTCATAACTTATCTATGCCCATAAAATGTGCGACAGTCCATAATTCCTGAAAGATAACAATAATATTACATTACCGCAGGAAATACAGCAATAATACACCTCTTTACAGATGTTCACCTAAATGTACCTAGCTAGCTAGCTTAGTAGCTGTGTGTGTGTATCATTATCAAAATGCTCACACAATTGATTCATACAACTTACGTATTGAAGCTGTATTACTCATTTACATCTGTAATGTGTTCACCAGTCGGCGGACATTTTGATATCATCAAGTCTGTGTAGCTTACAAATTTAATGACGAGCAATGGTTAGAAAACAGGTACAAAATGAGAAATTACTGACTGCTAACACTGACCGCTAACACTAACACTGACTGCTAACACTAACACTGACTGCTAACACTGACTGCTAACACTAACACTGACTGCTAACACTAACACTGACTGCTAACACTGACCGCTAACACTGACTGCTAACACTAAGACTGACCGCTAACACTGACTGCTAACACTGACTGCTAACACTAACACTGACTGCTAACACTAACACTGACTGCTAACACTAACACTGACTGCTAACACTAACACTGACTGCTAACACTGACTGCTAACACTAACACTGACTGCTAACACTAACACTAACACTAACACTGACTGCTAACACTAACTGACTGCTAACACTGACTGCTAACACTAACACTGACTGCTAACACTGACTGCTAACACTAACACTGACTGCTAACACTAACACTGACTGCTAACACTAACACTGACTGCTAACACTGACTGCTAACACTAACACTGACTGCTAACACTAACACTAACACTAACACTGACCGCTAACACTGACTGCTAACACTAACACTGACTGCTAACACTGACTGCTAACACTAACACTAACTGCTAACACTAACACTGACTGCTAACACTAACACTAACACTAACACTGACCGCTAACACTGACTGCTAACACTAACACTAACTGCTAACACTAACACTAACTGCTAACACTGACTGCTAACACTAACACTGACTGCTAACACTAACTGCTAACACTAACACTAACACTAACACTGACTGCTAACACTGTCAGTGCACGTTTTCTAAACTAAAATATGACTGTTAGGGTGGAAGATGTTTTTCTTACCTCAACTTTCACACGTACTCCGCAGCACCGAGTCACTTCCGGTAGTTTCACCAGCTGTCAGACAAAAATCACTGACATAACAATAATGTCCGTACAGCAGGATCTAACGGTGGAATACACACGATTCAATGAGGGGAAACAGCCAAAGAGGGTTTTGGGTCAGTGACGAAAAATTAGCAATTAAAAAATGTTTTAAAAACTTGTTTTAAAAGCATGCATCGTGTTTGTTAAAGTGTCTATTTTGTATTTATGTTGGTACACAAAACATGTAGAATTCAAAGAACCTGTGTGTTCATGAGATCAGATACTATAAGATGTTCCCTTATTAGTGTTGCAGTAGATTAACACACACTGAAAACACATTTTTAACTCCTTCCAAAGAGGTTTACATCCATTAGAAAGCCAGTATTGCCCAGATGAAATAAGTGCAGAATAAATGTTGGTATTTCTAGTGATTTGTGAGCTAAAATAGTTTTTTACCATGCATGTAGTTACACTGAAAGAAGACAGATTGTCAAAGAAGCATCTTGGAGGATTTAACAGGTTAAAATGACCACATTTCAGGTCGGTGTAGTTTGTCTGCTTGGAGCCTCTTTGTAGACACATAATGAAAAAAATCATAATAATTCTTCTGTTGGTTTTAGGACATGGACCTAAGAGACTTTTTTGTAGGTCTTGGCATTGGTCATATACACAGTGAATTTGAAAAAATGTTGTAGGTGGCGCCGTTGAGCCGTTGAGACCTATAAACCAGATGAAATGACTCATTTTGACACTGTACAGCAACTTTCCATCAACTTTTTGCTCTGAAAACGAAACGCCACGCCCTTAAGAATCTACTCAGATAACTGATAACAGATATTTGATAACTTTTCATCGTTAATATTATGGGCACACACACACATGAAGTTTGAGGGAGATCTGATAAACCCCCTGGGACTACATAGATCTGCTCATTTGTCTCGTCTGTGGACGCCACGGCGTAAAACATGACGTTTCCTGTTGAAAGTAATAAGAAGAACATGGTGAAGAACAACAGGGTCTAATTAAAGCTTTAAGGTGATCGGAGCCTCACGCCTTCAGGGTGGGACTCTTATCAAACGTGAAGTTTGGTGCTGATTGGACCATGTAGAGTCTAATTATTAACCACTTCCTGTTACATGGCGATATATGGCTATTCGATGAAAACTTTGTTGTTTGTCTTTTCTACACGCTGTCATTAGTGTGAGGTGGATCAGACTGAACTCCTTCGACCAGCTTCTTAATTTACGGCTCCTCTGAATCACCAAAAATACACTAAAAAAGTTAAATTAAATCCAAAATGGCCGACTTCCCGTGAAATATGAAAATATTCACCACGACTGACGTGTGTGCAAAGTTTCATGAGTGTGACCTGATAACTACAGGAGGTCAGTAAAGGCATCATCACTGATCATAACTACAGTAGGTCAGTAAAGGCATCATCGCTGATCGTAACTACAGTAGGTCAGTAAAGGCATCATCACTGATCGTAACTACAGGAGGTCAGTAAAGGCATCATCACTGATCATAACTACAGTAGGTCAGTAAAGGCATCATCACTGATCATAACTACAGGAGGTCAGTAAAGGCATCATCACTGATCATAACTACAGGAGGTCAGTAAAGGCATCATCACTGATCATAACTACAGGAGGTCAGTAAAGGCATCATCACTGATCATAACTACAGTAGGTCAGTAAAGGCATCATCAGTGATCATAACTACAGGAGGTCAGTAAAGGCATCATCACTGATCATAACTACAGTAGGTCAGTAAAGGCATCATCAGTGATCTTAACTACAGTAGGTCAGTAAAGGCATCATCGCTGATCATAACTACAGTAGGTCAGTAAAGGCATCATCACTGATCATAACTACAGTAGGTCAGTAAAGGCATCATCGCTGATCATAACTACAGTAGGTCAGTAAAGGCATCATCGCTGATCATAACTACAGGAGGTCAGTAAAGGCATCATCACTGATCATAACTACAGTAGGTCAGTAAAGGCATCATCAGTGATCTTAACTACAGGAGGTCAGTAAAGGCATCATCGCTGATCATAACTACAGGAGGTCAGTAAAGGCATCATCACTGATCATAACTACAGTAGGTCAGTAAAGGCATCATCAGTGATCTTAACTACAGGAGGTCAGTAAAGGCATCATCAGTGATCTTAACTACAGGAGGTCAGTAAAGGCATCATCAGTGATCTTAACTACAGGAGGTCAGTAAAGGCATCATCGCTGATCATAACTACAGGAGGTCAGTAAAGGCATCATCGCTGATCATAACTACAGGAGGTCAGTAAAGGCATCATCGCTGATCATAACTACAGTAGGTCAGTAAAGGCATCATCAGTGATCTTAACTACAGGAGGTCAGTAAAGGCATCATCGCTGATCATAACTACAGGAGGTCAGTAAAGGCATCATCGCTGATCATAACTACAGGAGGTCAGTAAAGGCATCATCACTGATCATAACTACAGTAGGTCAGTAAAGGCATCATCGCTGATCATAACTACAGTAGGTCAGTAAAGGCATCATCGCTGATCATAACTACAGGAGGTCAGTAAAGGCATCATCGCTGATCATAACTACAGGAGGTCAGTAAAGGCATCATCACTGATCATAACTACAGGAGGTCAGTAAAGGCATCATCACTGATCATAACTACAGGAGGTCAGTAAAGGCATCATCGCTGATCATAACTACAGTAGGTCAGTAAAGGCATCATCGCTGATCATAACTACAGGAGGTCAGTAAAGGCATCATCGCTGATCATAACTACAGGAGGTCAGTAAAGGCATCATCGCTGATCATAACTACAGTAGGTCAGTAAAGGCATCATCACTGATCATAACTACAGGAGGTCAGTAAAGGCATCATCGCTGATCATAACTACAGTAGGTCAGTAAAGGCATCATCACTGATCTTAACTACAGTAGGTCAGTAAAGGCATCATCGCTGATACTACACACAGTGTACTTGTACTTGATTGTTGATGCAGTGCTCGTAACAGAGTACTTTTAGATTGTAGTACTGGTATTTTTACCTGAGTACTGGTGACGTCACATCTAACGGCCAGGGCAGGGCGGTGACGTCGGTCAGTCGGCCCCGCCCGTGTTTTTAGGAGCTCTCGTGTGTGTGTGTGTGTGTGTGTGTGTGTATGTGTGTGTGTGTGTGTGTGTGTGTGTGTGTGTGTGTGTGTCTGCAGATCAGTCAGCATGAGGAGCGCGAGGACGCTGCAGCAGCTCGCGCAGACTGTCTCCAGGCGGGCTCTTCATCACCATCCTCCTCCTCATCATCATGGGGGGTCAGTGGGGATCATCGGAGCACCTTTCTGCAAGGGACAGGTGAGGGCGCGCGGACCCGGGGCACCGTGTGTGTGTGTGTGTGTGTGTGTGTGTGTGTGCGCGTGCCGCAGTAACGTGCCTGTTGTGTCCTGCAGCCTCGAGGCGGAGTGGATCGAGGACCGGAGGTGATCCGAGCCGCGGGGCTGCTGCAGAGACTACACGATCAAGGTGATCCACACAGGTGGAGGAGGTACTGCAGTACTCTGGTGGAGGGGCAGAGGAGTACTTAGAGAGTACTGCAGTATTATCAGCTTCATGTAGTAAAAGTACTGCAGTATTCTCAGCCTCATGTAGTAAAAGTACTGCAGTAGTATCAGCTTCATGTGGTAAAAGTACTGCAGTATTATCAGCTTCATGCGGTAAAAGTACTGCAGTATTATCAGCCTCATGTAGTAAAAGTACTGCAGTATTCTCAGCCTCATGTAGTAAAAGTACTGCAGTATTATCAGCCTCATGTAGTAAAAGTACTGCAGTATTCTCAGCTTCATGCGGTAAAAGTACTGCAGTATTATCAGCCTCATGTGGTAAAAGTACTGCAGTATTCTCAGCTTCATGCGGTAAAAGTACTGCAGTATTATCAGCCTCATGTAGTAAAAGTACTGCAGTATTATCAGCCTCATGTAGTAAAAGTACTGCAGTATTCTCAGCCTCATGTAGTAAAAGTACTGCAGTATTCTCAGCCTCATGTAGTAAAAGTACTGCAGTATTATCAGCCTCATGTAGTAAAAGTACTGCAGTATTCTCAGCCTCATGTGGTAAAAGTACTGCAGTATTATCAGCTTCATGTGGTAAAAGTACTGCAGTATTCTCAGCCTCATGTAGTAAAAGTACTGCAGTATTATCAGCCTCATGTAGTAAAAGTACTGCAGTATTATCAGCCTCATGTAGTAAAAGTACTGCAGTATTATCAGCCTCATGTAGTAAAAGTACTGCAGTATTCTCAGCCTCATGTAGTAAAAGTACTGCAGTATTCTCAGCCTCATGTGGTAAAAGTACTGCAGTATTCTCAGCCTCATGTAGTAAAAGTACTGCAGTATTCTCAGCCTCATGTAGTAAAAGTACTGCAGTATCACTAGGACAGTTTCCCTCTGAGTTGTAGAGACGTGAAGGTACAAAGTAGCAGAAATACTCCATTACAGTAAAAGTACTACAGTCCTGAGCTGCAGTGTAGTAGTGGTAGTAGTTGAGTCCTTCAGCTCTCAGATTAATGTTATTGACCGATTGACTGATAAACTTTGGATCATTAAAGCTGTAACAGCTGTGTGTGTGTGTGTGTGTGTGTGTGTGTGTGTGTGTGTGTGTGTGTGTGTGTGTGTGTGTGAGGGCACGCTCATCACGTGACGTTAGCGTGTTACAACACAAACTGATGTTTTGAATAAACTTTATTGATCATTATTACAGTGACAGTCAGTGTGAATCTGGGACACGATTTTAATCTGGAGAGATTTACAGCGCTCAGCAGGAGGTGTGTGTGTGTGTGTGTGTGTGTGTGTGTGTGTGTGTGTGTGTGTGTGTGTGTGTGTATGTGTGTGTGTGTGTGTGTGTGTATGTGTGTGAGAGGTCAGTCATGCTGCACAAACACAAACTGTTTTATTAATGGAACACAGCCGAGGGGATCGGAGCAGTGACCGACCTTGATCCTCCAACACACACACACACAGAGGGATCTATTTCCATGGTGTGTGTGTGTGTGTGTGTGTGTGTGTGTTATAAGGATCCCTACAGAGAGAGACCTGGAAGATCCTTCTGGTTTAACCACAAACAGCACACACACCAGACTACATTCACTAAAACAGGGATTTTAGAGAACAGGACACAGGAGCTGCTGCTCTGCTGCTGCCTCCATCAGTCAGTGTGTTTGTGTTACTGTGTGACTTTGGTGTTTTAAAGTGTTGGTTTGGATCCAAACTAACATGTTTAAACACCAGAATCATAACAACTAGACCAGTGACTCCTGTATTCTGTAAGGTAAAATTAGAGTTTTTGTGAATGGAGTCTGGTGTGTTTGCACAGAGCAGTATAATGGCTGCCAGTGGAGTTGATATACTGGATTAATTCCAACACACAGGTTTATAAACACAAGTTAAAGTACCACAAGTACTTGTGCAGAATAATATATATCATTTTATTGATTATTCATGTGTTCATCACTTTGATTACTGAGTTAGTTTAATAATCTGAATGTGTGAAGTAACTAAAGCTGTCAGATAAACTACTAAAGTAAATGTACTTAGTTACTGTGTGTGTCTGTGTGTGTGTGTGTGTGTGTGTGTGTTGTACACAGTAACATCATGAGTCACTCATTAAACCAGCAGCAGGTTATTCTGTCTGTAAGGAAAATGTTTACTTTGAACTGCAAAATGAACAGATTTGCACACACAGAGCATTCTGGGAAAATGACCCCTAACCTGTAACAGTCTGTTCACTCTGATGTGAAGAAAGAAAGAAGATTTTAAAGATCCATTTTCAGCTTAAAGGGTCATTTCACCCAAATCACAGCAGAGTTTCTAAGGTTTCTGTGTTTGTGTCTGCAGGCTGTGCAGTGAAGGATTATGGGAACCTGACGTTTGAGGAAGTCGTGGACGACGAGCCGGTGGGTCAGGTGAAGCATGTGCGGGCCGTGGGCAGCGCCAACCAGAGGCTGTCGGAGGCGGTGCAGGCAGTGAAGAAGGACGGACACACATCAGTGATGCTGGGAGGCGACCACAGGTGTGTTTACAGGTGTTCTACACACACCACAGGTGTGTTTACAGGCACAGCTTCTGGTTTAACCACAAACAGCTGTTCTATCGCTCTCTGCACACACACCAGACTACATTCACTAAAACAGGGATTTTAGAGAACAGGACACAGGAGCTGCTGCTCTGCTGCTGCCTCCATCAGTCAGTGTGTTTGTGTTATTGTGTGACTGGTGTTTTAAAGTGTTAATTCAGATCCAGCACAATATCTGTGTAACACACAGTAACACAAACACTCTGACTGATGGAGGCAGCAGCAGAGCAGCAGCTCCTGTGTCCTGTTCTCTAAAATCCCTGTTTTAGTGAATGTAGTCTGGTGTGTGTGCTGTTTGTGGTTAAACCAAAAGGATCTTCCAGGTCTCTCTCTGTAGGGATCCTTTCCATGATGCTGTCACACACTTAGAATAACACTCTGAGCCTGTCAGTGGATCAAACAAGCTCTTTTAGTGGACCTACTGTGATCAGGTGCAGTTGTCCCAAAGGATCACGTTGCAGCCATTGCAGCCCGTTTGGTGGCTGCTGGCTGAGGTGATCTACTGGACCAGTTCCAACACTTTTACTACCTACCAGAGTGTAAATAGAACATATACTGTGCAGAAAGTGTGATATTATTATAGAACATTATATTATTGTGTTTTTATCCCTGATGAAAACACGAGGACCATTTAAATGTCGTTGTTTGTTAATGTGATCGTCATCATGTTTAGATCAGTTCTTTGTTCGTGTATTCAGTGGTTCAAACAGTCTGAGGCCGACGACCTTTAACGCAGTAAATCTTTAGTTTGGTGGCTTGTTGACTCTGAATTACAGTCTGTCAATCATCCACCACCACAAAATGTTAAAGTAAAAGCTGCAGAGGGATTTTAATGTTTAATCTGATTATTATTTCTTATTAGTCATCACAGCCGGTGGTGGAAGGTACCTGAGAAACTTTACTCAAGTACTTCTACTTCTTTTCATGTGTTTTTTACTGAAGACTTCATAGAATCAGGAGCCAGCTGCAAAAAAACACTGAAGCATGAAGCTCTGAAGGCTCAAGTTCTCCTTAGCTGAGGGTTTTACTTAAAGGTCCCTTAAACATGAGGCGTCTCCTCTGGGTCGTGCTGCTCGCCGATCCTCTTCGACTCGTCTCTTCGTGGTCGTTCTGTGTCTCTCGCTTCATTTTCTTATTCTATCTCCATAAATCCTTAAGTTTTTCCCCCTTACTTAAGTTGGGGTATTTTGTGCTACAGATTCTTTAAGTATGAAACCTTAAATATGTAATTGATCATTTTAAGAAAACATTAAGGGTGTTTTTCATGCAACTGATTTTATTTAAAGAAGTCGTTTCGTGTCTTTGTGGTCGTTTGATTGAATATATTGAGTGTTTAAGGGATGAAATCAGGTGTTCTAGTGTTTTCCAGGTGTGCCGCTCACCTCTCACTCTCTCATGTGTCACGTGTTCATCAGTCTGGCCATCGGCTCCATCCACGGTCACTCGGCGGCGGTCGGGGAGCTGAGCGTCGTGTGGGTCGACGCCCACGCCGACATCAACACGCCGCTGAGCTCGCCCACCGGGAACATCCACGGACAGCCGATGTCCTACCTGCTCCACGAGCTGCACTCAAAGGTCAGTGAACCATGTGAGCAGATCGTCAGGGACACTGAGCGACCGATTAAGGAGAAGAAGCTCCCTTCCAAAACACCAGTGATGATCTGGTCCTGAGATATTTGGATCCATTCAGTGTTTAGATTAACAGTCTGCTAAAATAAGCTAAGCTAAGCTAAGCTAACTAGCACCTGGTCACACCAAACGTTGATTTGATTTATATTTTTGAGAGCACAGTACTGGTCACTTCTGTTTTGGCCTTGGTTCTCTGAGTGATTGGTTCTCTCTTAAAGACACACTTTTATATCCACATGTTGCTCATCAGCCGAGGTTACATATAACCACACGGTTACTTATTTCATACCAACTCTGAGACGCTCGAAGGGACCAAACAGGCTGCTGAGTTCAAATGAGACGTCACAACCACCTCAGATAAAGAATTCACACCACGAACCTCATTCATTCAATCAGTCTTTGCCTCTTTCTGGTCGTTTTGGTCTCTTCGTGCTAATTTGACTGACTGATATAAGCAGCTACACGCCCGTCTGACTGGTTGACCCTGGAGCTCAAGGAGAGTCTCCGTGTGGGCTTCAGTCCTCGTAGACACAGATTCCTACGCTGGTTTGGAGCTGTGGTCTGTCTGAATCTTAGCCTCCCTCTGACCTGATGTTACCATCTGTGTCTTCAAACGCCTCCAGGTGCCCGTCCTGCCAAACTTCTCCTGGATCAAACCGTGCGTGTCGGCCAAAGACCTGGTCTACATCGGCCTGAGGGACGTGGACCCGTCGGAGCAGTAGGTCTCAGAGGACCGGAGCTTCCTGTTCATTTTCTAACGCTGATAATGTCGTTTCATTTTATTTTCCCAGCTACATCCTGAAGCTCCTGGGTGTGAAGGTGTTTTCCATGACAGAGGTCGATCATCTCGGCGTGGCCAAAGTCATGGAGGAGACATGTGACTACCTCTGCGCCAGGTGAGTTCTTTCTATTCACGACAGTCATCAACATTAAGGGATTTGAACTGCAGATTGTAATAATCCACTGGAGTTAACAGTCAGCTGTTGGAAACAAATCCTTTAATAAGAAATACATTTACAACAGTTTGTTTATCGATCCTCCCCTGGAATTCACGAGAAATTAATTTAAGACCTGATGATATAAAGTAATAAGAGGATCCAGGCGTCCTCACATCTCTGTTCTGTGATCTGTAGTTTATGGGTTCAATGTGCAAAACGCCAGAGGGTCCATTTAGTAACAAGTTCACGCCTGAGAAAAGATCCAGTCTTTATTTATACAGCGCTGATTCATAACGGTGATCTCTCAGGACGCTTTCCATAAAGAGCAGCTCAGACCAGGCAGCCAAAACACTGACAGCAGCTACAGAACCGACGATATTAACATGAATAACATGCATCTTCACACAGAGCCAAGAGACCGATCCACCTGAGCTACGACATCGACGCCATCGACCCCTCCGTTACCCCGGCGACCGGGACACCTGTGGTCGGAGGGCTCACCTACAGAGAGGGAGTCTACATCGCTGAACACCTCTGTCAGACAGGTACGCCTCAGGACCCCAGCAAACACACCGTCACAGTGACCACACGACAGCCAGCAGCCGATTAGCTTAGCTTAGCATACAGACTGGAAACAGGAAGAAAAGGCTAGCTTAGCTTAGCATAAAGACTGGAAACAGGAAGAAAAGACTAGCTTAGCTTAGCATAAAGACTGGAAACAGGAAGAAAAGTCTGTCCAAAGGCAACAAAACTCACCTACTAGCTCATGTCATGCTAAATAATTAAATCTGTAACATTTTGTGTGTTTAATCTGTATGAAAACTGTAAAAATGACTAATTGTTTTACATGGACATACGTGCTGGACTATTTCTTGGCAGGAAAGATTTTTAACAGTCAGCAGCTACCAGGGGAGGGAACAGAACTTAATTAACTTTTATTATGCAGAACACAGGAGTTACTGCTACTTTGCATCTGAACTCTTGTGTTCTGTGAGGTAAAATCACTGTTTTTGTGAATGTAGTCTGGTGTGCAGAGAGCCTAAGTACCTATCTGTCATTTAGAAACAGAGCCACAGATTAGAATCCCTGAATCATCCTTAAACTGCCTCCTAGCTAATGTCTGCTAATACTTGATAAACTGGGGCTAACTGCTGTTCAGCAGGTGTAATGTCTACCCATGTTCACCTTCTTACAATCAGCTGACTACTGACTTCCTGCCAAGAAACAGTCATTTTTACGCTTCAGATTAAACAGAGATATATAACGTGTTTAATTAATTAGCTTTAGCGTGTCGAACAGAATCTACCTACCAAAGACACGTTAGCCTTTAGCTCAAATCAGCACTGTGACAATCAGGTGTTCATGGTCAGTAATGAGAGTTTGGTGTAAACCTGCAGGCCTCCTGTCGGCGGTCGACATGGTGGAGGTGAATCCTCTGAGGGGTCGGACCGAAGAGGCCGTCCAGTCCACAGTCAGCACGGCCGTGGACGTGCTGCTCGCCTGTTTCGGACGCCTCCGTGAGGGAAACCACCCGCCGGATTACCGCCTGCCGGAGCCTTGACTGAGCCACCGCCGGCCTCTCTGACTGTACTGACGGACACCTGAACGCCTCTGATCACGACCAATCAGATTTTACTTCCTGTAACATGATGTCACTGAAGCTCTTCCTCTCTTTTATCAAACCGTCCAGTCTGTGACGCTTTAAACCAAAGACACAAAGAGGAAGATCTGCCTGTGGATGCTCTGCTGAAGTTCAATTCTTAGAAAAAATTGATTAACCTAATGTATTAATTATTTTGTCTAAAATAAAAAATTCAAAAGTGACATCGCAAGGTTTCTTTTTTTTGTCCAAAAGACAAATATCAACTATCAAAAACATATTTCTACAAAATATTTCTGAAAAGAATACAAGTAGCATTAAAATCCAATACAAAGAGGTGTGTCCTGTGTGGGCAGTTAGGTTCTGATCGAGGTATTGATCATTAAATAGAAGCTATTGGAAATGAAAATGGAGCCAAACCTGACTGATAGCTGCAACACAACATCTACGTCACACGTACGCTGCCTGAAAAGTGTCTGGAGTCAACACTTGTTATGAATTGCTGTTATATAAAAAGAAAACTGTGAAATAAACAGAAAATTAGTGGCGACAGACGCTCAAACTTGTCGACCTGTGTGGCCGCAGCAAACACAAGCTAGCTAAGCCGTTAGCTGCAGCGCTAGCTAAAGGCTACAGGTTACGTATCGAACTGAAGAGTCTGTGTGAGTTCATCTGTTTCAGCAGGACTTTATTTACTCTGATTAGAAACATAAACTCTTCACATTTATTCTTTTGACCAAACCGGCATAAAATAAAGCTGTGGCGTGTTTGTCAAACAGACTGTAGAGCAGAAGTGGACGTGGCCGCTGTGTCGTCACCCAACTAACCCCCCCCCTCTCTTCCTGGTGTATCTTCCTCTAAATGGACCATCACTGACTACATGAACGTCCTGCTGTGCTGAAGAAGACAGTAAACTAGAGACTGAGAGCTGATGAATCATTTGCTCATTGACTTCCATCTAATCAGACTCCTGTTTGGAGCCAGTGGAGTCGCCCCCTGCTGGACACTAGAGAGGAAGCAGCTTTAAGGCTCTTCAGCGTTCAGACCCTGAAGCTACGTCCACGTCTGTACACAGTCTGATCTGAGGTCAGTGACTCTGCAGCGGTGCTCCCTGCCCCCCCGCTGTGTGCTCAGACAGCACTCACATGTCCACAGGTGCGCACACAGGTAACCTGGAGAAAACCTACTGAGGAGCAGGAATGAGCCTCCAGCAGTCAAATCAGCTGAAGCTTCATGTTCACAGTAGTTTTTAAACAGCAGAGTTTTGTACTTTAACTTCAGTAGAGTTCTGAAGTGCTTTACTAGAGTGTTTCTATTTTATTCAGTGATCAGACTGAACAGGTGAACATCTACTGTATTTATTATTTTCACTTTGATTCTGAAGTCTCTTTTAGCCTCAATAAGTTTTAGCTCATCTGTTACTCTTATTTATTTATTTGCTTGTTATACTTATGGCACTGAAGGATATTTAGCGACACTTTAGTTTTCACGTTTAGCATAAAAATGAGAAATAAAAAATGTTTAAATCTTGTCTTTTTACCCTCCAGTTAATTTATCGTCACTACATTTTTCATTTACTGTTCCTGTTGAATAAAAACACTTCTTCTGACCTGACTGTAAAAAATAAGCAGCCTCTTATCAATAATATAATTTAGAAAAGTCTGGTTTTTCTCACCCGACTTTAAACCAGAACAGGAATCTTTAGTTTCTTTTAGTTTTTAGAAAAGTGGAAACTTAAATCTAAACATATTTGAAAGTATAGAAGGGACGCAGTGTTTGCACAGTGGAAGAAAATACAATCTTATTTTTAATTTATTAAGTTATCTAAAAGGCGTTTGACGGTAATGATGCTCGAAAACGGAAAATTAGTTGAATATTCTCAAAAATATAAGCAGCTTAGCAGGAATATTTCAAAGTCATCGAGAACATCTGAACAGTTTAAATTTATTCACGTAACATTAAAATAAGATAATTTGCAGTCAAGCCGTGAATCATCCTGAAGGGGTTTGTTTTACAATAATCACTGAACATTATCCTGATTATCGTTACTAAATAAATCATCAATAAATCATCTGGCACCAAATACTGACTTCAGAATGATCTTATTGATTTAACCTTTGGATGGTTCGGGCCTTGGCTCATTTTGATGAGTCTGAGTATGAAAAAATAATTAATCGTATCATTTTTCTCTTGATAAAGAACATAAAACCCAATGAAATGGGGTCCCACAGACCTGAACACCATACCAGGGTTAAAATGATGTATTGTTCACAGTCACACCTGTGTGCACAGTAACAGTTAAATAACAGGACGCCATAATCGACCAATCAGAATCGAGAATTCAGCCAAGCTGTGTAATAACGTACGTTAATAATTATAATTATTATTTAGACTCTAGGTGAACCTGTGACCTCATAACATGAACTATTGCACAACACTGCCGACTGTGCCTGCTTTATATTATATCATTACGTTTTTCACATTCTGTGCTGTAAATATATTTGTATTTTATATGTTTCTGTCTGTTTTGTTCACTTCTTCTTCCTTGTTTTTCTCTACTTTCACTCTGAATAATAAACCGTCAGAGCTGATTTGGTTTGGTGCTCAGACTGAACTTGTTTCAACAGGTTTGGAGAAGCTGATTTAAAAATATCTGCGTTCATGTGACAATTCAGATTAAAGAGGAGGAGGTGGTGGTGGGGGGGGGGTCATGTGATGTGTGTTTAATGAAGGAAGCAACAGGAGGTGTGTGTGTGTGTGGGGGGGGCATAGTGTGCCTCCTTTAAATGTCAGTGTTTATCTGCAGAGTCAATGACCTCAGGGCTGAAATAGCCTCAATACACACACACACACACTCAGAGTGTATTGGAGGAAAACGGGGGTGTAACCAGTCGGAGTGGGAGGTGGAGTGACATTAAGGGCGAGTCACAGAGGAGGAGAGGGAGGACAGAGCGCCTGTCGGTGCTCCTGAGGTCATGTGACCACAGGTGGAGTCAGATAGATCAGATCAGCAGCACTCATCACCACGAGGCCCCTTTTGGGGGGGGGGGGGGGGGGGGCAATCTACCAGTTCTATTTTAATGAGCTAGACATTAGCAGCTGTAGCCTGATGTTAGCAGCACATACAGTTAGCCTGTTAGCGTTCATCCTCTGTAGCTAGCAGTTAGCCTGTTAGCGCTCATCTTCTGTAGCTAGCAGTTAGCCTGTTAGCGCTCATCCTCTGTAGCTAGCAGTTAGCCTGTTAGCGCTCATCCTCTGTAGCTAGCAGTTAGCCCGTTGATCTGATCTATACTTGACCAAAGTAAGAGTATTCTGACCACACTGTGGCTGAAAGTACTGACAGCGCTGTGCTGGTGCTGCAGTGGTCGTCATGGTAACAGTCACAAAGTTTGTAGGAGTGTTTGGGAGTGAAAACAAAATCAATCGATATCTGATTTATCATTAATCGCCTCTCACTGTGAAACAACGACCCTTAAATTATCCCTCAATTTACCCATAACGTGTGTTTGGTTCAGATTAATAAGACAGTTAATTTAAAAAAAAAACACTGATGAAATCTATTTGCTCCATCTGGTCACTTTTAAGGAGTTTTTAACCCTTAAAGTGCCCTTAATGTAAAGGGTGTACACAGATAATGAATTAAGTATTAAATATAAAGGATCTATTGTGCTGTTTACATTCATTCTATTATCTATGACGAATATATGTTTCTTTATAAATAGTACCAGTTATGGACACTTCACAGTAGTAGAAGTTACAGAAGTTGGAAAAATAGATTAAAAAAACACTTAAAATGTTCTTATAGCTGCTAAAGACGACGATGTGCTATGAGATTAACCCATAAACATCATTAATGTGTAAATTAATGGGATTTAAGGTGGAAAATTAAGGGGTTCAGTTTCACAGTGTCAGATGATTAAATTATTTATTAATCAGCTAATTAATTTTCTTTCTTTAGAATTAATAACAGACTAAAAAAAGAAAGAAGTCATCAGTGTGACACATGTCAGGTCACATGTGCAGCCACAAACCCTGCAGCTCGAAGGGAGGATGATGACTGAGGAAGAGGAGGAGTGGGAGGAAGGGGGGAGTGTAGGATGATGAAGAAGAGGAGGAGCAGCGTGACTGACGTGTCAGTCGGTCTCCTGAAGGCCACAGCGCCTCCTGAACTCCTGCCCTCGTTCATGGATCCATTTATTGGAGACTGCAAACAGAAGAGGGACAGTGGTGAGTTCAGGGACCAGAGGACAAACGTGGTGAGTTCAGGGACCAGAGGACAAACATGTGGTGAGTTCAGGGACCAGAGGACAAACGTGGTGAGTTCAGGGACCAGAGGACAAACATGTGGTGAGTTCAGGGACCAGAGGACAAACGTGGTGAGTTCATGGACCAAAGGACAAACATGTGGTGAGTTCAGGGACCAGAGGACAAACGTGGTGAGTTCATGGACCAAAGGACAAACATGTGGTGAGTTCAGGGACCAGAGGACAAACGTGGTGAGTTCAGGGACCACGGAACAAATGTGTGATGAGTTCAGGGACTAGAGGAGAAGCGTGTGAACTCACCCCACTTGTTCCCCACTAGAACGGGACAGGCAGCGTGTCGGGTCCGGTAGTCTCCTTCTCCACTGGGGAACAGGTTGTACCAGAAGACGGCCGTCCCCTGGAGACAACACCAAACCACCGTCGGTTAACGACGTAACCACATTCATCACGACTAATTATAACGTCAGATATCTGTGGAAAGACTAAACTGCCAAAATCCACCTCTCAGAACTGTTATTGAGTTAATTAACAATTTAATTCAAACTAATCTATAGACAACAACACAGAAAAAGAATGAAGTTGTGTTTTCTAACTAGATGGTAGTTTTTTTTAAATCACTCTGCACTGATTTAACATAATTTCATCACTTTAATGAGCTGAAATTATTCATTAATAGTCAGTTTAGATAATAATAATAATCTTTTCAAGTCATTTCGAAAGCAAAAAAAAATCGGCAGTGTGAATATTAACTGGTTTTATTCTTCTTCTCTGGTAATAAATTACAAAATGATAACATATTTTCTAGATAATCAATAATGGTAATAAGTGAACGGCACCTTTTTGGGCCAGACAGCAGCTCCTACGTCAGTGAAGACGGTGGCGCCTCCTGCTGGTACGTCACTCATCTGCAGCATAGAGGAGATCAATCAATAGAATAAGTACGATCAATAGAATAAGTATGATTAAACTAACGATAAATTAAGCATAAATACAACTCATATAATAAGATATAACATATGATCACATATGAAAGTATAATAACTATGAATTAAATCATATAATAAGCACAGTGTATAAATGTGTATAGATAAATAGATTAATATAATAAACAGCTAAGTATAATAATCATGAATAAATCAGTCTAATAAACATCATTAAACTTCACTGACGTAAAGCAGCCAGGTAGCGATTCTGTTTCCTGTCCCCAACTCTTCAAAAGCATCCGGTTCATCTTTCTGAAAAATCACAGCAGGACAAAAACAATCAAAACAGGAAGTACACACAAACAGGAAGTAAACACAAACAGGAAGTACGTGAGCCAGAGGTTCTCACCCTGCGGGGTCATTTCTGGGTGTTTATGAATGAATTATTTGCATCATGTTTGAGACCTAAATGCTGATGAAGCAGGGAAATAAAAACAACCTTCTTTGTGTCCGCAGACACACAGAACACTTCGGTCTGATCTAATTAAAGCTGCAGCGTCAAGGTGTCACTGCTGGAAGATGTGACTTCAGACTTTATGGTTAATTTACCCGTCCAAAGTCGAAGTGAGGTTCGTACTGTCCTCCAACACCGTAGTTTGCCACCTGCACCCACAGAAAGGAAATACAATGTCAAGAAAAAGAACCAAAAGCCAAAATCAAAGACAGAAACAGTGACAGGCGGAGAAGATGGAGGTCTGCAGGTCAAACTGCTCCTCCACTTTTTAGAGGTTTCCTTTACTGTCAGCTCACAGGTCGACTCACCACTTTGACATGATGTTACTTCAGTTTTATTTTGTTTCTAGTAAAATTTGCACACATTTTCTCACTCATTCTGCTTCACTGACTTCTGGAACCTTCTAGCTGAGGTTGGACACATTTTAGGGACATGAAGAAGAAGAAGATCCTCCAAGAAAAGACGTCACCAGAAGAAGAAACAGCAGCGTTCAGAGAGTTCAGAGGGGGAAACATCTGTTCATCACCATGATGGACAGGATGGTGCATCTCCAGGGATTTATCCTCTCATTAAAAGTGACACATAATAAACGTACTGGCAGCAGTCTGGATGAATCTACCATGGACTTCATTCATTCATTCATTAGCAGGTGAGTGTTACCTGCAGGTCCTCTGCCGTGGTGATGTCCAGGCCTGTGATGTCCTCGATCCTCTGGTTGATCTTGTCCACCACCGGATGTTCAAAGGCTCCCAGCCAGGCGCTGAGGAAGAGGAGGAAAACACTCTCACTGTCCGTCAAATACACAAACACAGGTTGCTGCTGAGCAGCACAAAAACACACAGAGTCAAGAGGAAACAGAGGGAAAGAGTGTGGAAAGCCATTTATTACATGTTAACAATCTGCTTAGAAATGCTGTTGAAGGAGACCTCTGGTGCTTCTACCTCTGGGTCCTCTCTGTCCACATCCTGGTGTCTGAATGACTGGTAGGGACTAAAAGTGTTGGAACTGGTCCAGTAGCTCACCAGAGAGGACAGAGGTAGTAGATTGGTCAAGAAACAGACCTGGAAGATCCTTTTGGTTTCACCACAAACAGCCGTTCTATCGCTCTCTGCACACACACCAGACTACATTCACTAAAACAGGGATTTTATAGGTATTTTACAGGAGTCGCTGCTCTACCACAGAGTGTACATGAAGATGGATGATGTGTCTCCACTTCCTCCTACTGTACAAAAATGAAGCCAAAATATATCAGATACAGGCGCTGCCATCGTGCTGTAATGAGTTCCCACCCACACACCTGTCCGACCTAACAAACACACTGACTGATGGAGGTAGCAGCAGACCGGTCAAAATCCCTGTTTTAGTGAATGTAGTCTGGTGTGTGTGCTGTTTGTGGTTAAACCAAAAGGATCTTCCAGGTCTCTCTCTGTAGGGATCCTTTCCATGATGCTGTCACACACTTAGAATAACACTCTGAGCCTGTCAGTGGATCAAACAAGCTCTTTTAGTGGACCTACTGTGATCAGGTGCAGTTGTCCCAAAGGATCACGTTGCAGCCATTGCAGCCCGTTTGGTGGCTGCTGGCTGAGGTGATCTACTGGACCAGTTCCAACACTTTTACTACCTACCAGTCACTCAGACACCAGGATGAGGACACAGAGGGTTAAAAACACCAGACTTGAACATTAAAATTAAGTATTACAGACTGATTTTAAGGCCACACGAGGAAAAATTATTCAGTATTTCACAACTTAGAGAAAAGCCAGAAACAATATTTCACTATAAGGGAATATTTTCCCTTTTTTAATCCTCCTGATGATCTGTGGCGTCTCTACGGGCCGCCGCCGTCCAGCTCTTACCTCTTGGAGACTCTGTAATGGGCCGTGGTCAGTTTGCCTGTCTGAGGGTCATGCACCGTGGCACGTCTGAGCTAGCTCACCAATCACATTATAGTGTCACAGAGAGAAACAGAGATAGAAAGAGAGAGAGAAAGAAACGGGTCACTAGTTGACACAGAGATGCTGCAGTCAGGGAGGCAACAGGAGCTTCAGGACCGGAGCTTCAAACCCGTCATTTGAATTTATAAAACTACTCCTTTAATACCACACTGTGAAAATACTCCAGTAGTAGTAGTACTCTGACTGCAGTACTACTACAAATTCTTTTAGTACTTGAGTAAATGTATTGGACAGTTTCTTTTATGTGTGTTAAAGTGTTAATCTAATCTAGTTTTAATATTAATAAATACATTTGAAATAATAGTAAACTGACAGAAAGGGAAGAACAGAAAACGTGGAAAAACTATAATGAATTTATGATGATATGAATTCAACTAATAAATAAAAACATAGCAACTAAATAAAAACAGCAACTAAATAAAAACATAGCAACTAAATAAAAACATAGCAACTAAATAAAAACAGCAACTAAATAAAAACATAGCAACTAAATAAAAACAGCAACTAAATAAAAACATAGCAACTAAATAAAAACAGCAACTAATAAATAAAAACACAAGGAATCATGATGTGGGAACGACTTGTGAGTCAGCAGCACTGAGCGCTCAGTGGAAGAAGACGTAGCCTCCATTTATAGGTTTTTCTTTCTACGCTGACAAAGTGGAAACAAAAAATAAATATAAAGTCAATGTTTTTAAATTAACTTCCCTTTTCTGGCTTAAACTTCCTGTTTACTGTCGGTGTGTAATTTAACACAAATAAAAGGTATCATGTCGTTTCCAACAGGAAATAAATGAGCAGACTGTGACAGGACACCTAAACTTGGATGAATTAGTGAGTAATGATTATTATTATTATTAATAATCTGAACCCGATGCAGCAGATTTGAAGCTCGTCAGAGTCTCCTGCTGCCTCACGAGACAAACTGAGAGAAAATGAGTCAAACACAGAAATCTTTGACTCTCTTTCCTCCTCGTGTGGAGCGTCGGGGTTAAAGAAGCAGCTTTGTTCTCGTCAAGAGCAGCAAGTCTGAAATTCACCTTTAAAAACTCCACAGCAGCTTAATTTAGTTTGTTTAGCGTCCACACAAGTTTTCATAGTGAACATAAAACCAGAACTCTTCATATGAAACCTTAAAATATGGACGCATAAATTAAGTCTGCTAATAATTTGGAATTTGTTAAATCAGATAAATTATATTTTTCATTTTAAGATAAAAGTGAGACACAATAAAGGCGGCATGTTGATTGAATGAATTCAAACTCAAAAAGTTACTACTAACAGGTGAATAATTGACAAAACACCAATTATTCTGTTTCCAGTTTCTCTGATAGCTCAGATTCTTCTGTCTCTCTGTATAAAGTAAATCTCTTTGGACTGTTGATCAGACAAACTAGACTTTCACTATGTTCCAACTGTGAATAAACAAAATGCTTATTGGATAATTATGAAAACAATTAGTGGATTAACTAATGATAAAAAATAATCAGTAGTTTTGAGTACAAATATATTTCCTCCTCAAAGCCACCAAACTCCATTAACAAAAACAGTAACTTTATTTCACACAACACAAGAGCTGCTGCCTCCATCAGTTAGTGTGTAACATGTTATTGTGTGACTTTGGTGTTTAAAGGGTTAATTCTGATCAAACACAATATGTGTTTAACACACAACAACACAAACACACTGACTGATGGAGGCAGCAGCAGAGCAGCAGCTCCTGTGTCCTGTTCTCTAAAATCCCTGTTTTAGTGAATGTAGTCTGGTGTGTGTGCTGTTTGTGGTTAAACCAAAAGGATCTTCCAGGTCTCTCTCTGTAGGGATCCTTTCCATGATGCTGTCACACACTCAGAATAACACTCTGAGCCTGTCGGTGGATCAAACAAGCTCTTTTAGTGGACCTACTGTGATCAGGTGCAGTTGTCCCAAAGGATCACGTTGCAGCCATTGCAGCCCGTTTGGTGGCTGCTGGCTGAGGTGATCTACTGGACCAGTTCCAACACTTTTACTACCTACCAGTCACTCACACACCAGGATGTGGACACAGAGGAGCCTGATTCAGAAATACAGTTACCCTTAAAGTAAAAGTACCAATACCAGTGTGGAAATACTCCATCACAGGTAGAAGTCCTGTAATAAAACTCCTGGTTGTGTCCAACCAACACGTTCAAATGATGCAAAAGGAAAAACAGCAAATCTTCACATCTGAGAAGCTGCAACCAGGAACTGTTTTAACTCCAACCATCATAAAAACAGCAGCCAATTAAGTTTCTGTCAGCCGACCTTTTAATTAATGGACTTCTGGGTTCAGCTGGACTCTGAGAAACTGTTTGGGGGTAAATTTAGAAGGAAACCACCACATTTTATGAGCTTTTTATGTGTTTTTTAATGTCAGACAAAGGTACAGAAATACTGAAGTACTTGTTAATATACTTTGCACCACCCTGTCTGTGTGTCTGCTCTTGTCGGGATGGGGGGGGGGCATGTTGGGGGACACAGAGTGGGGAGACAGGAGGGTGAGACAGCTGCTGTCTCCCTGCATGGAGGACCAAAACTGCCAAATATAGATTTAAAATTGTATTTATTTACCTCTGCGTTAAAAATAAAACTTAAAAATGAAGTAATTTACTTTCCCAAATAATTTTCCATTTTCTTTATTCATTTTTATTTGTATTTATTTATGTATTTAAAATGGAAAATCAAATTTAACCAGCATTAATTAATAAATATGAAATAAATTGATAAATTTCTGTGTAGATTTGCTTCGGTATTTACTCGTCTTAATTTATTTACTATCCCATTTAATTCAATCATCTTTATCTGCATCTATTTTTGTATTTTAGTAGTAAAGTAAAGTAAATAAATAGGGGAATTAAGACAAGGGTAAATAAATACAGAAGCAAACAAAAACATCAAATTGTCACATATTATAAACTAATTAATGCCAACACTTATCTTTAATATTATTTTTATACATTTGATGTCACATTAAGTTACCTACAGTCACTGTTTTCTTTAGGTTTGATTTTGGCGGTGTTGGTCCTCCGTATGCTGCCGTCTTACCTCTTGCTGATGCGGTAGTGGGCCGTCTCCAGGACGCCGGTGACCGGGTTGGAGATGGTGGCCCGCCGCAGCTGTGGAGCCAATCGGCCGACAGTTACAGGGAGAGACACACACACACACACACACACACACACACACACACACACACACACACACACACACACACACACACACACGTTTCTATGGACACGCCATCTCAGGGCGCGCTTCATACGTTCATCAGCACGGCCCGGAGTCAGCGCTCACAGCACCCGTACGGTCAGCGGTGGAGGAAGTACTCTCATCGTTTACTACAAGTACACATACCTGTGTACAAATACTCCACTGCAAGTACACAGTCAAAACCCTACTAAAGTAAAAGTACTATAGTATGCTTCATGTAGTAAAAGTATCAGTAGTAAAAGTACACAAGGACTCTCAGCCTCGTCGAAAGAGTACTGGAGTAATCTCAGTTTGAAGTATCTGTAGTAAAAGTACTGCAACACTGTCAGCTTCATGTACTTAAGGTATAAGTGGAGTAGAAGTACAATAACAGTACTATATTTCCCTCTGAGATGCAGTGGAGTACAAGTATACAGTGGCACGAGAGGAAAATACTCATGTTTAGTACAAGTCCCTCCGTAGTGTACTTGGATACAGTTCCTGAGTTACTTCCCACCACTGTGATCATTAGTTAAGTGTTAGTTCACAGCAGCAGCAGCAGAACAGACGAGGACTTCTGACTGAAACATGATCAAACATGCTGATGAGAAGCTCAAATTAGAAACATACATGAGATAATTATCATAGAAACTTGGGATCAGTACAAATTCTGGTCCTTTGCTGGTCCTGCACTCACCGTGAGTATTAAGTTACTGTAGCTTCTATGATAATTGATCCCTTTGGATGATTAATGTGATCAGTGCTTTAGTTTTAAGCCTCCCGTCTCGCTAACAGGGAGCAACATGAACTCAGTTTTGGTTATTTTCTCTGAATTTGGCCAACTGGTTTGGGCGTGGGTGGAGCTCAGCAGGAAAAAGGTGATGTCATGTACTTCTGTGCACCAATCAGCACTTTGCAATAGTTACATATCCTGGTGTCTGAGTGACTGGTAGGTAGTAAAAGTGTTGGAACTGGTCCAGTAGATCACCAGTAGATCACCTCAGCCAGCAGTCACCAAACGGGCTGCAATGGGCAAAATGATCCGTTTGCTTTAACCACAAGCTGTTATATCTCTCTCTGCAGACACACCAGACTGTGTTGATAAATACACGAATTTTAGCTCACAGAACGCAGGAGCTTCTGGTCTGCTGCTGCCTCCATCAGGTGGTTTGTTTGTGTTACTATGTGCTACACACACATTGTGTTGGATCCAAACTAACCCTTTAAAACACCAAAGACACACAATCACTCAGAAAGACAGAGGCAGTGGTAAAACACCAACTCCAGTCTTCTGAGCTAAAATCCCTGTTTTAGTGAATGTAGTCTGGTGTGTGTGCTGTTTGTGGTTAAACCAAAAGGATCTTCCAGGTCTCTCTCTGTAGGGATCCTTTCCATGATGCTGTCACACACTTAGAATAACACTCTGAGCCTGGCAGTGGATCAAACAAGCTCTTTTAGTGGATTACGTTGCTCCCTACCACTCATTTAGACACCAGAATATGTAAAAACAAACATCTTTCAACAACCTTTCAGGAGAAATAATGAGATTTGAGGTAAAGTTTGCAGGAGCTTTAAGGTCCTCGCTGAAGAGCATCTCACTGGTGGAAGTGAAGCTGTGGACTGAACTGGTCACAATCCTGTTTCTGTGACCGTGGTGCCTTTACTGCCCCCCGCTAACACAGAGCCTCATGTTGTTTTGCTGCAGTGCTGTTGTGCTCTGAAAGCCCCCTCACACAACACAGCACACATTACCTGAAACCGTGCTAAACTGCTAAATGTTAGAGGTCAACCATTAGCATGTTAGCATGCTGAGCTGTACCCATGTCAAAGGCACCCTGTGGTGTTTCCCCTACACAAAGGTTCTGTTTAAAAATCAGTGTTTCTCACTTCAGGTCCAACAATCGTGTTGAATATATTACGACTGATGATTTTACTAAAATAACAACTGTCCGTTAGCTAATTAAGCTAATGTTAGCTTCATGTGTTGGTGAAAACACTGTCCCCAGCTAACTTTTTAGTGTTTGACTAATTGTTAACAAGAGTACAGTAGTCCTAAGTACACACTTGGTAGCTATATACATGATATGATGCTAACAGACTGAGGCTAAGCTAACATGTCCCAAGTCATGATATGATGCTAACAGACTGAGGCTAAGCTAACATGTCCCAGGTCATGATATGATGCTAACAGACTGAGGCTAAGCTAACATGTCCCAGGTCATGATATGATGCTAACAGACTGAGGCTAAGCTAACATGTCCCAGGTCATGATATGATGCTAACAGACTGAGGCTAAGCTAACAGGCCTGGGATCATGATATTAACAGACTGAGGCTAAAACTTCCTTAAATCCAATAAACAGCAGAACAGGGGTGCAGTAAGCTAGTTAGCCGGGCATGCTAACGCTACCAGCTAACATTAGAGCAGATAAAGTTTAACTGTAATGGGACAGCCGTTGTTTGGGGGAGGGGTTTAAGGAGTTGGTGCATGGTTTTCTCCTTTGTCTTACCAGGTGAATAGTGTGAAACACAGAAACAGAAGCAGCTGATGGTAAAAACTCCACAGGGAACCTTTGACTAACCCCCACCAGTTAGTTTACCTGTCCAGGTTGTACTCACCCTGGGTTTGGCCAGCTCTTTCACCTTCTCCATCTCCTTCTCCGACACGATGTTGTGGTATCGGACGATGAGGGGCTGGTCCCACTCGTCCTCCTGTTTCACCGGGCCGATCACGTATTTTGGGTTGCGGTTGTTGTCATAGTAACGGCAGAAGAGGCGGCTCTGCCTGCGAGGAGTCTGTCAGAAAAGACAGGCGGGGTGACTGTGATGATTTCTAACATAGGTGAGCACCTGAGCCTCTCTCTCTTCTCACCATCCGGAGGCCCTCGCCGCGACACAGCTGCTCGTACTTCCTCCTCTCCGGCAGGTAATCGTCAGGTCGACCCTTCCTCCGTCTCCCCTCGGCGTCCTCCCCCACCTCCGTCTTCTCCGCCTTCATCTGTTTCGCCAGCTGATACTCAAAGTACTTCAGGTTCCCATTGGCTCGCTGGTGTGTCGGCTCTAAACGGGCAGAATCATCATCCAAACGCAGGTCAACATGGACGGAAATTCATTAATTTCACTACAATCCATCTGATAGTTATTCAGATATTTCAGTCTGGTGAAGGTGGAGGGTCGAAGTGTGTTTTTAAACATCCATTTTCCAGGAAGTGAAAGTGAATTAAAGGAAACTTGTGTATTTTTAACCCTGGTCCCTCTCCATCCATATCTTACTGTCTGAGTGACTGGTAGGTAGTAAAAGTGTTGGAACTGGTCCAGTAGATCACCTCAGCCAGCAGACACCAAACGGGTTGCAATGGCTGCAACGTGATCCTTTGGGACAACTGCACCTGATCACAGTAGGTCCACTAAAAGAGCCTGTTTGATCCACTGACAGGCTCAGAGTGTTATTCTAAGTGTGTGACAGCATCATGGAAAGGATCCCTACAGAGAGAGACCTGGAAGATCCTTTTGGTTTAACCACAAACAGCACACACACCAGACTACATTCACTAAAACAGGGATTTTAGAGAACAGGACACAGGAGCTGCTGCTCCATCATTGTTTATGGATCAGATCAGTCAGTTTTCTTTTTCTTAATCTCAACACACAACTTTAAAGTATTAAAACAGGCTTTGTGGTCCTCAAAGATTTATCTAAATAACCCATCACACATCTTTCAGGCAACGTTTCAGAGGCTAAACGCTACACCCAGACACCACGGTGTGTTACTGACCGAGCTCCAGCAGCCTGCGGGTGAAGTCCAGCGCTCTCTCCAGCTCCCCCTGCTGGTAGACGGAGTAGCTCAGGTAGTCCAGGATGGTGACGGCGTCCACGGTGGCGGACTCCTTCCCCTCATCCAGCTGCTTCAGGGCCTGAACCATCCACAGCTCCGTGTGGTAGTAGTCTGCCTCCGAGTACGCCACCTTCCCCAGGTCGAAGCAGTCGTCGACGGTCAGAACGCTCCGCTGTGAGGCGTCCGGGGAGGAGCCTGAGCGGGCGAGACGGGGACAAAACCAAATACATAAATCCTCCATTTTCCTTTTTCCCTAAAGCAGGAGCCTCGTCAGGAACACTTTTGGGAACGCGTCTGACCTCCCCCTTAACGTCCACCCCATTGTTCCGCCTTGCGTCCTTCCTGATCTCCCACCTGTCGTCCCCCCTTAAGTCCTGACATTACCCCTAATGTCCCCCCTGTTGTCCCTCCCTCCTCCCTGGGGGGTGGCTCTGCTGACCTGGTAGCTGCCCCGTGGCGATGGAGTGGGTGTCCAGCTGGTAGGTGTCCAGCAGCCTCATCAGAGCTTTGGCTGCTCCGATCTGGTCGTCATCGTTGGGGAAGTGCTGCCTCTGGATGGTCAGGTTAGAGACGAACCCTGAGACACCACCGAAGAAGAACAAACACACACACACACACACACACACACACACACACACACACACACACACACACACACACACACACACACACACACACACACACACACACACACACACACACACACAGACAGACAGACAGACAGACAGACAGACAGACAGACAGACAGACAGACAGACGCTGAGTGCTTCAGAGAGTG